>NC_133651.1:181007881-181108641 GCF_009905375.1 Apium graveolens
TCAATTAATAAAATGTGGAAACACAAGTGGACTTGGAAGATTAAATGTTGATGATCCATTTGTAGGAGATGCTTTGACATTAAGAAAGCAATCTAACTTGACAGAAATTGGAGACAATGTAATGTTTGAAGAGTTACAAAAGATCATATTAGTGTAAATTGTTATTGATCATGTTGAAGAGAAAATTATCTATTTTATGGAGTCTGGGAGAAGCTTAAGGTTGAATCAAGAATAGTTAAGAGATAAACCATGGTAGGAATTGGAACTTATTGCTACAATTCTCAAGGTAACTAATTCTGTAACTGCCAGATGGTCTCCATTCATAAAAAACCTGATACAGTTAAAGCAGAAAGGAATGCTTTACAAATCAAACTACCTTCCAAAGTACATTGATCAAACTGAATATGTTGTTGATCTTCCTAGGGACTAAAGTTTTAACTTTTAATCCTGATGGAAAGAAAATTGGTTTTCTGGAGCTGGATGATCTATCTCTTGAAAATTTCAAAGTTACATAATCTCAGGGCTGCCATCTATCAGAATGATGAATCAACAGATGAACTAAAGGAACACAAATAGAGATGCAATGATATTTTTGAAGGAATTTATGGATGAGCGGAAGCGAGATATAACGTTTATTCCGTAAAAACCATATACCGCACATATAGAAAAATGTATAAAAAGGAAAAACTGAGGAATCGTAACCATACCTTATGAATCGAAGCTTTATAAAAAAAAGAGTGCTAGCAGTTGCTCCTCAGTGTGTGAAGCACTCTACTGGTATCCACCATGAACGATCCTCCTCGATGAACCTTTTATAAAACCGAGCTTTTATAAAAATGGAGTTTTTGGGAGAAAGAGACAGAGGAAGAAGATGGAGGCTAGGGTTTTCACAAAACCAAAATTGTGTTAATAGAATGAACCATCTCATTCTATTTATATGGCTCTCCTAGGGTTATAAAATATATCTTTATATATATATATTAACCCCCATATTTTTTCTTTATAAAATGCTTTAATAATAATTAAAACTATTTTAATCATTATTTCCTTTTCTAAACTATTTAGAAAATAATTCTCTCTCTCATTATTTCATCAAAGAAAATATTCTTTTATTGTGTGACCCTGTAGGTTCAATATTATTCTGGTAGTAGAAATAAATAATAATAAACTTTTATTAATTATTTACATGAATAATAAAATTCATTAAATATAATTAACTGATTAATTATATTTATTCTACATCGTGAGTGATGCTTCTCAATATATCGCGACTATCCGGATAATATGAATTCACTACTTAGAATACCAAGAACCTGTCAGTGACTAGTTACCGTACAATGAATTCCTTCTACCCTTACAATATCCTGATTAAATACAAGGCATGGATCTCGTGTGAGGCCTATCAAATTTAATCATATGATTTATTATTCATAATGCAAAGTGCATATTAATGCAAATTAGAAACTCCTTTCTAGTTTCATACACTCTGCCCAGAGATTCTAGAACTCGCATACTAAGAATAACATAGGATATTCTCTTCCTATACTGGAAGGGGTAGATCCTCTATTGACGTTAACTATCTCTATACATAAATCCCTATGCCCAGAATAGACCTAATGGATGTCCTTGAGACTAAGGACTAAACCAAAGCACAATTCATTATATATAAGATAACTTTAACGATCTCAAGTCTAAGGACACTTGTACAACCATCACTCAGTGAATAACTATTGACACGTGAGTAATCTCCATTAGTTGTTCAACTTATCGAGTCATGTTCAGTGAACTTATTCCTTAATAAGCACCTACATACTAGCTATAGTGTCACCACACAAATGCCTATAAGAATAAACATCCTCCTGAAGGGAGCAAGCATAGTATGTACCAATCTTTGTGGATCCACTAACATCCGATTAGTTATCCTATGATCAGGAACTGTTTAAGTCTAGAGTTATCATCTTCTAGATCTCACTATTATAATCTCATTATAATTCTAGAAGCTTTACTCTAAACTATGGAACATCTTATTTAAAACACTTTAAATAGATAAAGCCCATAATAAAAACATAACAAGTCTTTTATTAATATCAATGAAATTAAATAGGAATAAAAGAAAGTTCTTCCTAACTCATCATACATGATTGGATTTAGGACAAACACTTTCAATCTCCCACTTGAACTAAAGCCAACCACCCTGGTATCTAATACCCATCTTCTCTTTATGACGATCAAAGTGTATCTGAGATAATGACTTTGTGAGTGGGTCTACTATGTTGTTATGTGTGTCAACTCTCTGAATCTTGACATCTCCTCTTTCAATGATTTCCCTAATCAAATGAAAGCGTCGTAAAACATGTTTCGAATTTTTATGAGACCTAGGTTCCTTGGCTTGTGCTATTGCTGTGTTGTTATCACAATACAACACAATAGGCTCCTCAATGCTAGGAACAACTCCCAACTCAGAAACAAATTTCCTCATCCAAATGGCTTCTTTTGCAACCTAACTTGCAGCTATATATTCTGCTTCCGCTGTGGAGTCAGCCGTTGTAGACTGTTTGGAACTCTTCCAACTAATCGCACCACCATTTAGAGTAAGCACGTACACTGACATGGATTTGCTATCATCACTTTCTGATTGAAAACTAGAGTCAGTATAACCCTCTATTTTCAACTCAGATCCACCACCAAAAACAAGAAAAATATCCTTAGTCCTTCGCAAGTACTTAAGGATGTTCTTCACTACTTTCCAGTGGTCTTCACCTGGATCAGACTAATATATGCTCATCACACTAATTGAATAAGCAACATCAGGCCTAGTACATAACATCGCGTACATGATAGATCCTATTGTTGAAGTATAAGGAATCTTACTCATACGCTCTCTTTCCTCAGGTGTCTTAGGAGACATCTTTTCGGAAAGGGACACTCCATGGCTTATCGGTATGAGACCTCTTTTGGAGTTTTCCATGCTAAACCTTTTAAGCACTTTCTGGATGTATGTACCCTGGGTAAGACCTATCATTCTTCTAGATCTATCTCTATAGATCTTCATACTGAGAATGTAGGATGTTTCTCCCAAGTCCTTCATAGTGAAGTTCTTTGATAGCCATACTTTGACTGATTGCAGCATCGGTATATCATTTCCTATAAGAAGTATGTCATCCACATACAATACAATAAATGTTACCGCGCTCCCACTAACCTTCTTGTAGACACATGGTTCATCTATGTTTTTGATAAAACCAAACTCTTTAATTGTCTCATCAAAACGGATGTTCCATCTACGAGAAGCTTGCTTTAAACCATATATGGTTCGCAGTAGCTTACACACTAGGTGTTCATTTCCCTTGGAAAGAAAACCCTCTGGATGTGTCATATACACTTTCTCTTCAAGTTTCCCATTGAGGAATGCCGTTTTCACGTCCATTTGCCAAATCTCATAGTCGTAGTAAGCAGCAATCGCAAGCAAAATCCGAATTGATTTTAACAGGGCTACAGATGAAAAAGTTTCATCAAAGTCAATCCCTTGCCTTTGTCTGAATCCTTTTGCCATGAGCCTGGCCTTATAGGTCTCCACCTGGCCATCTGCTCCAACCTTTCTTTTGTATACCCATTTGCACTAAATAGGCTTCACACCCTCAGGTGCTTCAACCAAAGTCCATACTTGGTTGGTATACAAAGATTCCATTTCGGATTTCATGGCACTTTGCCATTTCTCTGAGTCAACACTACTCATAGCCTCATTATAGGTCATAGGGTCGTCATCATCATTGATTGACAACTCATTGTCATTCTCAATGACTAGGCCATAATACCTCTCAGACTGGCGAGACACTCTCCCTGACCTACGAATGGGCTGTTCCACAGAAGGTTGTTCAGTCTGAATAGGTGTTTCCACTTGAATCGTAGTAGTTTGTGCTTCTTGAACTTCATCAAGTTCAATTTTTCTCCCACTGTTTCCTTCAAGGATAAACTGCTTTTCCAAGAAGGTAGCATGTCTGGAGACAAACACCCTCTGATCGGTGTAAAAGTAATACCCTAAAATCTCTTTAGGATATCCCACAAAACTACATTTTAAGGATTGAGATTCCAGCTTATCTGGGTCAACTTTCTTGACATAAGCTGGACATCTCCAAATCTTAACGTGTTTAAGACTCGATTTCCTTTCTTTCCATATCTCATATAGAGTTTGAGGAACATATTTGGAAGGCACCTTATTCAGTAAATATGACGAGGTTTCCAATGCATAACCCCACATGAATACTGGAAGATTCGCATAGCTCATCATGGACCAAACCCTGTCTAACAAAGTTCGATTTCTCCTTTCAAATACCCCATTCAACTGTGGAGTATATGGAGGAGTCCACTGGGAGACTATACCATTTTCTTTGAGATAATCTAGAAACTCTCCATTCAAGTATTCACCACCTCGATCTGATCAAAAAGTTATAATACTATGTTTGGTTTGTTTCTCCCCTTCATGCTTATATTCTTTAAACTTTTCAAAGGGTTCAGACTTGTGTTTCATCAAATACACATATCCGAATCTAGATCGATCATCTATGAAAGTAATGAAGTATGAAAATTCACCCATGGCTTGCGTAGACATTGGTCCACATACATCTGTGTGTACCAATCCTAGCAAATCTGCAGCCCTCTCTCCATGTACACTAAATGGAGATTTGGTCATTTTACCCAATAGACAAGACTCGCATGTAGGATATGATTCAAAATCAAAGGGGTCAAGTAACCCTTCCTTATGCAATGTCCGCTGTCTATTTTCACTAATGTGACCAAGTCTGTAGTGCCACAAAAAGGTGAGATTTTCATCATCCCTTTTTCTTTTATTAGTATGTTCAATTTATAGTAAATCATGCTCTACGTCACTTACATACAAACCATTATTTAAAATACCACTTCCATAAAGAACGTTATCTCTAAGAATTGAACATTTATTATTCTGAATAACAAACAAAAATCCAGCCAAGTCTAACATGGGAATAGAAATAATATTCCTCACAATCGAGGGAACAAAATAACAATTATTTAAAACAATAGTCTTGCCCGTAGGCATATGTAAATGAAATGATCCTACAGCTTCAGCAGTAACTCTTACTCCATTTCCTATCCGTAGAATCACCTCCTCTTCCTCAAGAGTCCTACTTCTCCTTAGTCCCTGCAACAAATTGCAAATATGAGAACCACGGGCGGTATCTAATACCCAAGTAGAAATTTGATTTAATGACATATTCACTTCAATCATGAACATACATGAAGCAGAAGCGATAGTCTCACTACCCTTCTTCTTCTTCAATTCTGTAAGGTAAACCTTGCAGTTCCTCTTCCAGTGCCCCACCTTGTTACAGTGGAAGCAAACAGCTTTGCTCTTGGGGTCTTCAGCTTTTGGTGGAACCGGCTTTTTCTCACCTACTTTCTTATTCTTGGAAGGGTTCTTCTTCCTTTTCTTAGGATTGGAACCTTCACCAATTAGAAGAACAGAGCTCTTCTTAGAGGGAAAATTCAATTCCGCAGTCTTCAACTTGTTATGGAGTTCAGCCAGGCTGACATCCAGCTTATTCATGTGAAAGTTCACAACAAACTGCGAGAACGAACTCGAAAGTGATTACAAGACCAAGTCTTGGCTCAGCTCCCCATCCATGGCAAAACCAAGTTATCCAAGACGTTCAATCAAATTGATCATCTTAAGTACATGGTCATTTACAGATGATCCCTCAGACATCCTACAACCGAACAGCTCCTTTAATATCTCATATCGAGCTGTCCTCCCTGCCACATCATACAACTCTTGTAGATGCATAAGGATAGTGTGAGCATCCTTATGCTCATGCTGCTTCTGTAGCTCAATGTTCATGGAAGCTTGCATGATGCATTGAGCAACATTTGCATCATCTATCCACTTACGATACACAACATGTTCATCATTATGTGCATCGTTAGCAGGTTCAGTAGGCTTAGGTGAGTCAAGCACATATTTCATCTTCTCAACCCTGAGAACAATTTTCAAGTTTCGAAGCCAGTCAGCAAAATTAGGACAAGTCAACTTGTGAGCATCTAGTATACTTCGGAGTGATAGTGCAGAAGACATAACGTATATAGTAAATCTGTAAATGATGAACACATAACAACACTTAGCAAATATTCAATTTCATTTCAAAACACTATATGAATCGGGTCTTTATTCATAAGTGGCTCCCACTAGTTAATCTAATTTATACAACCCCCTTAAGTGAAAAAATAAGCATTCATAATGCTAGTGGGAATAGGGATCCTACATTCTATCACACAACCTCGGCTGTAGCACGAAATGTCATATGATGTTCAATAGGCAGACAACTCTTGTCAATTACATATTATGTTATTCCCTAACAAACCTTTAGCCTCTTGAATAATTGAGTCATGACTGTAGCACGACAGACTCAATATTCTAAGTCAAGTCTAACCCAACATTTCGTACAATTGAATCAGTCTCCAACGGCCCACGGCTACAGCACGTAACGACCTTTAGATTCTAATTCAATGTACACATCTCTATGTAATAGACAAGTATTTCTTATTTCGAAATCAAAGCCCTCGGCTGTAGCATGAAATGACAATGATTTAAAAATAAGAAGTACTTTCTACCATGCTGGAAGGCTATGACCAACACAAGCTTGTTTTGTCATTGACCAATTACTACTTGATATTATTTAATTTTAGAGGGATTATATTATGTTACAATCATAATCATATTATAAAGAGATTCTTCCTTTTAAATCAAATATTTCAAATCAATAATCGATAATCAGATGATTCCCAGATTGGGGGAACATTGTCAAGAGGCGTCACTTAATACCCATTTCTTACAGATCGAAATCAGCTTTTGACAGAATCATCCTTTCTCTCAAAATTGAAAATTCATATTTAATTACGTGTTTCATAAACACAAGAATCTCATGATTGTATTCATAATATTATTGTTAAGGCAAGAAACGATTCCTATTCCAGATTTTCTAGAGCACGCCTTATATTGATTTAAGTTCACCTAAATCTATTATCGCATGGTAAACATAGGCATATATCTCATATATAAAAATAAATAAACAAGTAAGCATGCAAGCAATATAATGTCACATATTGATATAATGATGTATGGATTTATTATAGCATTTAAAAGCAATTAAAATAATTAAAACATGCTTTAAAACACTTTCGGGAATATAAAAAGTTCAAAACTTTTATATAAAAAATATTTGACCACTCCATTAGATCCGTCTCGGAAAAACGAATCCAACGATATATTGCACGCCCAAAACGGAGTTACGAAACTCCCAAAAAACAAATTTAAAAAAAGACAGATGGGCTGTAACGCATTACAATAATGCGTTACAAGATCTGTAACGCATTCACGTAATGCGTTACAACACTGTTGAGCCATTTACGTGTGTAACGCATTCACGGAATGCGCGACCCCCCCCCCCCACGTGCGCTACACGCGCCTGGCACCTGACCGTGGCAGATTTTTTTTTTCTTTCTCTACGATCCTACCGTTTGCTTTCCTGCTGTTACAAAAAAAAAGGAGTAACCCCCTTTCCTTTACTCCCTCACTTAATAACCTTTATTAATATGTTATTATTTTAATTTTATTATTAATAAATTAATTAACATTTAATTAATAAATTAATAAAAATTAAAATAATATGATTTCTTAAATCAGGGAGTAGCAAAAAATTATCAAATCAGCCATGGGTCCTTGTGCAAATTTTAATCATAATTATTCACATGCATAATTATTTCATGAATTTTAATTAAAACAAATTTAAAAAATTCATAACAAATAATCTACACATCACAAATTTATGAAAAATATACCTAGATGATCTACAACACTTGTAGAACCCAGATCATTAGTCAAGATCTTATGCAAAAATTATTTCGAATTAATTCATAATTAAATCTAAATAAACTTGCAAAAATCATAACAAATCCATACATGCATTAAAAAATCTGAAATTTTTTATATGAATCTCTATATGCAGAACCTAGCTCTGATGCCAATGAAGGAATTTACGGATGAGCGGAAGCGAGATATAATATTTATTCCGTAAAAACCATATACCACACATATAGAAAAACGTATAAAAAGAAAAAATGAGGAATCATAACCATACCTTGTGAATCGAAGCTTTATAAAAAAATGGAGTGCTAGCAGTTGCTCCTCAGTGTGTGAAGCACTCTACTGGTATCCACCAAGAATGATCCTCTTCGATGAACCTTTTATAAAATCGAGCTTTTATAAAAATGGAGTTTTTGGGAGAGAGAGAGAGAGAGGAAGAAGATGGAGGCTAGGGTTTTCACAAAAATAAAATTGTGTTAATAGAATGAGCCATCTCATTCTATTTATAGGGCTCTCCTTGGGTTATAAAATATATCTTTATATATATATATTAACCCCCACATTTTATCTTTATAATATGCTTTAATAATAATTAAAACTATTTTAATCATTATTTCCTTTTCTAAACTATTTAGAATATAATTATCTCTCTCATTATTTCATCAAAGAAAATATTCTTTTATGGTGTGACCCTGTAAGTTCAATATTATTCCGGTAGTAGAAATAAATAAAAATAAACTTTTATTAATTATTTACATGAATAATAAAATTCACTAAATATAATTTAATGATTAATTATATTTATTCTACATCGTGAGTGATGCTTCTCAACATATCGCGACTATCCGGATAATATGAATTCACTGCTTAGAATACCAAGAACCTGTCAGTGATTAGTTACCGTACAATGAATTCCTTCTATCCTTATAATATCACGATTAAATACAAGGCATGGATCTCGTGTCAGGCTTATCAAATTTAATCATATGATTTCTTATTCATAATGCAAAGTTCATATTAATGCAAATTAGAAACTCCTTTCTAATTTCATACACTCTTACCAGAGATTCCAGAACTCGCATACTAAGAATAACATAGGATATTCTCTTCCTATACTGGAAGGGGTAGATCCTCTATTGACGTTAAATATCTCTATACACAAATCCCTATGCCAAGAATAGACCTAATGGATGTCCTTGAGACTAAGGACTAAACCAAAGCACAATTCATTTTATATAAGATAACTTTAACGATCTCAAGTCTAAGGACACTTGTACAACTATCACTCAGTGAATAACTATTGACACGTGAGTAATCTCCATTAGTTGTTCAACTTATCGAGTCATGTTCAGTGAACTTATTCCCTAATAAGCACCTACATACTAGCTATAGTGTCACCACACAAATGCCTATGAGAACAGACATCCTCCTGAAGGGAGCAAGCATAGTATGTACCAATCTTTGCGGATCCACTAACATCCGATTAGTTATCCTATGATAAAGAACTGTTTAAGTCTAGAGTTATCATCTTCTAGATCTCACTATTATAATCTCATTATAATTCTAGATGCTTTACTCTAAACTATGGAACATCTTATTTAAAACACTTTAAATAGATAAAGCCCATAATAAAAAACATAAGAAGTATTTTATTAATATCAATGAAATCAAATAGTAATACAAGAAAGTTCTTCCTAACTCATCATACATGATTGGATTTAGGACAAACACTTTCAATTTGGATGTCATGGAAAAAAATCTGCTAGGAAAGTTTCTTGAAGATTTTCCAGACTGTGTTAGAGTTCAGAATGAAGAGTAAAGTCTGATATTCACAGAAGTAAGAAAGAATATGCTTACTTGATTTCTTCATTTAGATAGTTTTGACATCATCAAATTGGAACTTATACATATTGTCATAATGCACAAGTTGAGGGAGATTGTTAGATATAATTGATGATATGAGCAGAAACTATCAAAAGTTCATATCAGAACTTATATCAGCATTTGCTGAAGAGTCACGTCATCAGTACTTATATCATGATGATCAGCAGATGATGTCGTCAGGAATTTTCACTTCAGTAGATTCAGTATGGAAAAGGAAAGCAGGAAATCAAGGCGGTGAAGGACTTTATCTCAGAAGCAATCATACATGGATAGGTTTCCTTATTGTAATAGAATAGGATTTCTTATTTGATTGTGTAGTTGTGCTCTATATAAAGCACAGATCAGGTTCATGCTATAAGCATTGCGAACATTATTGTATCATTCGCATAACCTAGAAGCTCTCAAGGATATTTGTTCATCCTTTTAAGAGAGTACGTTTATAATCAGTTTTTATCTGTTAATATAAAAACTATTGATTCTGTTGAAGCTTTGTCGAAGTGATTGTATAAATTGTATTCACCCCCCTCTGCAGTTGATTACGGGCCTAACATGATATGTATATACGAAGGGGGTATAGATATGTGGTTTGATAGTTATAAGTTAAAATTGATAGACTGTTTAGTGATTATAGTATTGTCTTATTCTCGTAAAGGATCCAAACAAGACGTACAGTATTGAAGATTATGATTCTGTTTATGAAAAAGAATGTTTTTATTGAATTCAATTATTAGAATTGGATTGTTTTTATAAAATATGTGGACCAGGTTCGTGGTCAGACCAGATTTTTGGTCAAATGTAGGCCAATGTATGCCTTAGATCCAGTATAGAGAACAGGGTTGTGTGCCATGTTCGGGGTTAGTGCGTGACTGATCAGCAACCTAACCTTTGGTTTTTATTTAAAATAAGATAAGTCGGATTCAATAATTCTTTTGAATGATTGAATTTCCTAGTTTTCAATTGATAAAAAGATTGATGAATCCTTTTGTATAATATCCTGAGCTTATGAGTTCTTGATAAACTATTTTAGATTGTTATTGCTATATTGGTACTTGCTGAGCGTTGTTGCTCACCCTTGCTTTCCTTTTTAACCATTTCAGAAAGACATAAAGATGAGTTGCTCGAGTACGATAGTATTTGTTAGGCCCTTAATCAACTGTAGAGTGGGGTGTATACAGTTAATACAATCAATTCGACAAAGCTTTAATAGAATCAATAATTTTTATATTAACTGATTAAAAGCTGATTACAAACATACTCTCTCAAAAGGATGAACAATTATCCTTGAGAACGGCTAGGTTATGCGAAAGATATAACAATGTCGTAATGCATATAACATGAACGTAATATGTGCTTTATATAGAGCACAACTACATAATGTATAAGGAATCCTATTTTATCAACAACAAGGAAACCTAATACAATGCTTTTGAGATAAAGTCCTTCACCGCCTTGAGTTCCTGTTTCCTTTTCCTTATCGAAGATCAACTGATGTGACAAATACTGATTCCATCATCTGTTGACATCATCATCCATTGATATCATCATCCGTTGATATCATCATCATCCGTTGATATATAAGTTCTGATGTGAACTTCTAATAGTTTCTGCTTGATATCATCAATTGCTTCTAACAATCTCCCCTAACTTGTTCATTATGGGACAAGTTTCGATTGATGATGTCAAAACTATCTAATTGCAGGAATCAAGTATGCATATTTAATCTTGCTTCAGTGAATATTAGACTTTACTCATCATTCTAAACTGCTTCCCTAATATGAGCAATGTCAGAGGTTAATTTCAGTTCATCAGCCCAGTTAGCTCGATAAATCTTCCTTCTTCGGTGAGCTTGGATGATTTCTTTTTCTTCACATTTTTCTTCAGTATCATAAGCTTGAGCTATTGTATATATTGGATCTATCAATATTTGAGATTTAGTTTCCTTAGATATTAATTTCTTCATCACAACAACTTTGGCTTTAAAATTTGAAATCTTTGACTTCTCTCCTATCTTCTATTTTCCTTTAAGCTTCTTGTCAACAGTTACAACAACTTGTGATCTTAGAGATCTTTTATCTTCTTCCTGACTGATTTCCCTTATAACTATACCTCTGGTTGGTCTGTTAGAAGGATCATCTTCATAAAGTACTTGAGAAATAATAGCAACATCAACATTTGCCATCTTCATGGAATTCTTGAAGTCTTCCTCCATTTGCCTTAGCTGCTCAAGATCAAGTCCAGGATTTTCTCTTGCAAATATTCTTCTACTCACCTCAGAGTCAAATAATGGAATCTTTGGATCATTTTAGATTAGAATTTTCTTTCTTCCTTTTACTTTCATAGTTTGAAGATATTGACTTGCTTCAGCACCAGCTTCTATCTCCAGAATACCTTGGTCTTCATTAGCAGCAGTTGTGACTTGTAAAGATTGTTGCATATTTGTAGTCACGGTCAATTCTTATACTCTTCTTTTATTCCTCTTACTCTCTCTACCTTCTCTAGATTGTAATCTAGTAATTGCTTTTGATGAACCACTAACTCCAACTAGCTCTTCACCTATTTTCCTTTCACTATCCTTCTGTCCCCCCTTATTGTAATATCCCTTATTTTCAAATATTATTATTATTGTTATTTGAAGTTATTTATGTGATTTTTATGTGAATTTTAGTGAATTATATGATAATTGGAATTGATGTTTGGATGTTTATATATGATATTCTTTGAGTATTCTAATTTTATATGTCCGTATTAAAATATAGATAATTATGATATCTTTCTGGTAATTTTTGGACTATTATATAATTTTATAATGATTTATGGATTTATTAATTATTTTCAAAATATTTACAAAACTATATTATAAAACCGGGAATCGTCCAACTTCAACTGTTTTTACGTTTTTACAACCCGAAACTCTTCCGAAAACTCCAACCTAACCTAATCTGGTAATTCCGGACATTTTCCATGTTTTAACTTTTTCGATACGGATTACCGTTTGACCCGTACGCATCCCGGCGCAAAATTTTCGATACGATAATCATTTCGATAAATCAACAAAACTCGTATTCTCAAAAAGCGGGATAATATTACATTATTTTTGTATAAAGTGTATTATAAGAAGCCCGATTTTGATGATTATCCAAAATTGATATCAAATTGTATCGTTTGTTATAGTTACTTAGCGACTAAGTAATCTATTTTCGGATCCGAATGATCCAACGGGGTCCTAATTTTTCGTAAATATAGATATCTAAATCTGATTTTGTAATTTATAAAAAAATCATAATATTCAGATAATTATCCAAATTATCATATAAGGCTATGTATTAGTTTGATGTGATCATCATCTTCAAGCTGTGATTCTGAGAAGATTACTCAACCGTTTGTGGTGTTCTAATAACCGAATTAAAGCCCTCGTTCAACTTTATCTGTTAGTATAAATTTCATCGTCCAAGGTTAATTATTTAATAAAATCATTTATTTTGTTCTTGGGCCGAATTGGGGTTATGATTCTCAGGGTTATAAGGTATTTTTGATGTTGTAATTAGCTTCTTCATGTTTCCTACAATCGATTCATGTAATTTTTTTATGTGTTAGATTTTTAAAAGTTATTAGTCAAAGCTTCGGTTTTTGACATTTTTATAGTGTGATTTTCTGAGTTATCAAGATTGTGGGTGTTAATTTTCATGACAGGAATAGATTATACGTAATCTTAGCTTTGTTTTAAGATGTTGATTGTTGAAATTGGTTGAGAATTAGCTGATTATCCAGTTCTCCGGAAAAGAAGCTCGGGTCGCCGGCTTTTATGGTGTTTTGGCCGGTTGTGGGGTTATAATCAGTTGTTTTTGTTGTTGATGCCGTTGTACTTCTGAATTAATTTAGGACTGTATAAGATTAAGAATCGAGGAAAATAATGGTGTTTTGACTGTGATTGGTGACGGCCGGAGTCCGGCAAGAAACTCTCGGAAACTGGGCAATTCCCAGAAGCCGACCGGTGTTCTTGAGGACCCGGTTCGTTCTTCGTGACCCAAACCCAACCTGTTTCCTTCTTATTCTGACCCGCTTTTAATTCTCTTAAACCCTAATTCCCAATTTAAATTGTGTTTCCAGAATTCTGATTTTAAAATAATTCAAAATTCATTTTGTTTTCTAAAAATCATGTATTTTATTTCTAAAAATCATATACTTATTATTTTAAATTCTAAAAATTATTTTTTTGATTATTTTGAATTCCAAAAATTATTTTCTTATATTATTTTCAAAAATCCAATTTGATTTAATTATTTATAATTTATTTTAGTTAATTATTTATGAATTTAATCAATTGATTAATTAATTTAATCAATTAATTTTATTTATAAATAGTTAAATAAATTTAAATTATTTATAATTAATTCAAATAATTCCTAAAAAATATTTTTAAGCTTTTAAAAATTATATTTTGGTATTTAAAAATCAATTAATATTATTATTAATTGATTTATTCTCATTTAATTATTATTTTAATCATAATAAATAAACCGTTCATCCGTTTAATACGAAACAAACACGTATAGACTTAGAAAAATACTCTGCTTTAATTAAAAATACTTTCGAGACCCAAATTCTTTCGTTTCAAAAGGTCGCTTGTTTTACGAATCATTCTGAGTCGATTATTGATCGATAAATTATATTTTTGACCCGATTTCAGTTTTAAATGTACCGAGTCAAACCTTTTGACGAACCGAGTCATATGTGACATGAATTATGTGATATGTGAGTGATGTGTTTACATGCTATGTGAATTATGTGCATATGTGGGTCAAGAGTCCTGTGTCTGGCTGTTGTAATTATGTGTGGGCTATCGTATGGGTAGACGATAGGATTTTAACGCGCAGTTCGACAAGTAATTATCATTTAGACAATTAAAATGTTATTTTCTAATTATAGATACGAGTCATTCAAGACGATCAGGACCAGATGGAATGGATGAAGACTATAGTTGAATAGTATGGAATATTGGGTTGTAGCACTGCATGAGCCGCATATCAGAGATTATGCGAAGTAGAAGACGGTGATGTTTTGAGTTGCAGCACTGCATGATCAGCAGATCAAAGATGTGTCGTTGCGAGTGTGACTAACTGTAAAAACCTAAGGGCAAGTATCCCTATCATCACTTATTATTCAAGTGATATTTATTTTGAATCCCATTATACAAGTATTGTTTTCCCTATTCTCAGTTTAGAATGGATAAATGTTTTACATATCGCTGAATTAAATGCTTATTATTCAAGTACTCTCTACTATTCTATGTTCAGAATTGTCAAAGGTTTTTTTTACTTATCAAATTACTAGATTTATAAATGTTTTATATTTTGAGAAAGATGATTTGATTGCAAATATTCCTACCCAAGTAAATGGGGGAATAAAATTATTTTGGGTTGTTAGGTCACACACACACTGTAGAGGGGATGAATACAGTGTATAGTACACTCAAATCGAACTTAAAGAACTTAAGTAACAGAAAACAAACTTTATTGAAACAATAAACTCTGTTACAATATGGAACTGTTACCTCTCAGTGATGAACAAATATCACGAGAGCTGCTAGGGTTATATAGAATAATAACTTCGATAATGATAACACTTATAGTGTAAACCCTATGCCTGTGTTTATATACTACACAGTTATAAGATAATCGCTAATTGACATGGAATATAATTCTGCTTCCTAAAATATATCAATCAGATATCTTCTATTCCAAGTATTCCATTCTTCACGGAATTCCTTCTTCATGCATATCTCTTCTTATGTTTATCTCGATCTTCTTTCCTTTAATCAGCTACTGTCCTTATCTGATTATCCTTCAGCACTTAAGTTCTGATATCTATCTTCTGATGATTATCTCCTGATAATACAAGTACTGATATCCTTAAGTCCTGACTTCCAGTATAAGTACTAATCAACAGTTAAGTACTGATCTATCCTGTTCACACAAGATCTGAAAGCTAAACATAAAACATATTAGCCATGACATTATCAAATATATCTAACAATCTCCCCCAACTTGTAAATTAACAAAATATACAAGTTAAACAGATATTTGATGATGTCAAAAACATTAAGTACAAATGCATGAGAAATAGACTAGATAACTACAACTTACAGTCCTTAAAGTTTTACCAATTTCAACTTCTGATAACAACTTCAATCTGTATAAATATCAGAATTTAAGCAGTTGTAGATCTTCGACTTGGCTTCATCATCTTCTGATCTCTCTGATGTCAGGAGTTGTTCTGAGATAGTTCTTCAACAAACATTTCTCAGCATATCTTAGTTCATCAATCTTTCTCCTTTTAACACCTTTAAGCTCTACAGTATCTTCACCAGTTTGAAAAATTGCAGCTCTGAGATCATTAATCTTTGCTTTCCTTAACTCCTGATCTAGTCTTATAACATAAGCTTTGTCAGATTCAAGATTGAATTCAAGTCCCTTAATACCAAGATACGTTCTGATCTGTGTAGTATTAGGCTTCATATCAACAATATCACCATTGTGATCTCTGTACTTTGGAACATATCTGCTGTCAGACTTAACAGAATAAAGCCTTTTCTGTCTCTGAATCTGTTCTTTTAAGTAGTTTGCAGGAGTCTCTGTTATTCTGTCATCCACTTGAAGTAAGAAAAGTACATGCTCCAATTCTTCAAAATACTTCAAAGGAATGGCATTTTGTCTTATATGATAAACCCTACCATCTATCATGAAATACAACATGATGTATTCTTTCAAGTAGGTATGGTAAACCATCTGTACAGATTCCAGTTGATTCAATCTCTCAGGAGTTGCTCCAATACCTGGTTCACTCAAGGAAGTTGGATCATCGGTAGTGTTGTGTACTCTTCTTTCATCAGCACTTCCCAATCCAGTTTTATCTCTAGCTTCCTTTCCAGTAACTACTCTTGCTTCAAAACCACTTGGAGTAGTCTTCAAAGATTGAGTCTGTTTTGCTTTAGTGAATCCTGGTAGGAGTGTTTTAGATCTGTTTTCTGATATCAAGTTAACTTGAGCACTGTCTGAGGTTACTTGCTTCTTCTGAATATCAGAACTTACAATTTCTTGACTCTGAACAACTTGAGCCATGTCAGAGGTTGTTTTAAGAACTTTTCTTGAAGTCAGAGCAAGATCATCTTTTCCATCAGTAATTTCTTCTTCCTCAGGAGGTACATAAGGCTTGATAGGTTCACAAACCTTTTCTTTACCCTTGGATCTTGGATCTATCTGTGGTTGTGATCTAGCCAAAGTTTCTTCAGTATGTATCCTTTCTTTGATCACAATGCCTTTAGGTTTTGGAAGTAACTTTTTACCAGAAGCTTCAGATTTAGATGTGACTTTCTCTGATTTAAGTCTGGCTTCTTCTTCCTTTAAACTTTCCAAGTCCATCCCTGGATTTTCTTGAAGAAATAACTGTCTTGACATTTCCTCATCAAGATCTAGAAGTTCATCAGAACTTATCCTTTTACCAGCAGCAGAACTTATTCTTTTCCCAGTATCAGAACTTGTTCTGTGACTAGCTTGTCTTGATGTAAACCTTCTACCTTGACTATGACCACTACCCATTCCAGAGTTTCCTTGGTCATCTTTTCCATCATCCTTTCCTTGCAGTGTCTTGTTGGTTTTACATTTGGACTTAATTACCTTCTCCCCCTTTTTGGCATCAGCAGGTAATAAAAGAGAGATAAGTAGTTCCACTGAAGTCTGGATTTCAGTAAGTTGCGATTGCTGAGAAGCTTGATTTGTCAGAATTTGATCAATCTGAGCTTGTTGCTTCTCTTGAGTTTTCTCAATATAAGCAACCCTGTCAATGGTAGGTTGGAAGAACTTTTTCTTATCAATTTTCCAAACTTGTTCCTGTTTGATAAAGTTCTCATGAATCTTGTGTAGCTCTGCATGAGTGTTGGAATGAAGACCTTGTAGATGTTTAGTACTCAATGCAGTGACTCTAAGCTGGGTTTTAAAATCATCAGAATGTAACATTTCATCAGCTTTAGTCAAGTGCTCAGCAAGATGTAAAGCATTTGGAACACATGAAACTGAGTTTCATTCCTTAGTCCACTCCTGACCTGCAGGAGTTTCACTTCGAGGTACTGGTGCATCCCTGATAACAAACTCCTTTACCAGTTCAGACTTAGGAAGAGTCAGTGGAGGAGTATGTCCTGAAGGACCTGCTTCATCAGCATCTACAGTTGTAGCAGCCTCACCAGTATCTCCAACATTTGCAGCATCAGAACTTAGAGAATCAGTATCTTCTGATAAGACAACAATGTGAGTAGCAATGGAGGCTTCAGCATCCTCTAATTGCTGATCTGATACTAAGTTCTGATCAACAGCCATATCCTGATGCTTACCTAAAATCTGATCATCAGCATCTTGATGCAGAGAAGGTGTTGGTGATAACTCAGGAGTTTGAACAGCATCAGTAACAGGTGTTGTGGAAGGATTATTTGCTGTTGGAGCTTCTAAGAAAAGTATTTCAGGCACAACCAGGTGCTGAATATCAATTTCAGCACTTGTGCCTGGATCAACAAGAGACACAGAAGGTGAATTAGCCTTGTCAGATACAGCTTCCTGAGATGGAGTTGATGGAGAAGAAGTGACTGGAGCAAATTCCTTGTCTTGTGAGATCAGAGATTCCTGATCCCCTTCCTTAGCTGCTTCCTCCTCATCATCTGAAACTGGCCTTTGTGCCTTCTGTTTCTTGTACTTCCTTGTTGATTTGGATTCCTTGGGAGTTTCAGGAACTGTCATACGTCTAAGCCTCTTGAGAAGCCTAGAACCCCCAATTGCAGAATCCTTCTGAGAAGTTGCCTTCTCAGCTTCATCTACCACAGGTTCTGAAGAAGGAATTTGATCCTCAGAATCTGATTCAACTCTCAAAGTAATTCTCCTCCTCTTTTGAGGTGTTTGAGGAACAATCTTTGTTCTCTTTGGCTTAGAGGATGTAGGCTTCACAATAGGTGCTGAAGAAGAAGGTTGAGCAGTCTGTGAAGTGGAGAGATAGGATTTGAGATAAGTTCTGAGGGTAGGTTGAGTAGAATGAGAGGTAGGTACTGAGGTTGATGGATTTTGGGTGGTTGGAGGTGGTTGAACATCAGAGTAAACAGATCTATAGGTATCAGAATCAGCATTTACCAGGATCTGTTTTACAGACTTAGGAATCTGTAATGGTCTAACCATTTTCTTCTTAGTATCAGCATTTACCAGATCATTAAAGTACCTTTTTGCAACCTTAAAAGGTGGGGTTTGGGTGCTGACTAACTGAGGTTCATCAGTACAATAAGTGTAAATAAGTTGACAGAATCTAGCAAAATAAACAACATCTCGATCCTCTGTCATCCTATCCCCAATAAAACCAATTAAAGCAGTTGCAAAATCAAAATGAGTTTGATTGATAATTGCATACCCGATGTGCTGACTCATAATGGGAATAGCATCAAAATTCGAACATTTATTTCCAAAAGCTTTGGTGATGCAATCAAAGAAGAAACTCCATTCTCTTCTGATATTAGCCCGTTTCAACTGTCCAAGTTTCGTCAGACTCTTTTCATATCCCAATGCAGCCATAAACTCCCTAAGGGCTGAGTCCTCTGAAACTGAGAAAGTACAATCCTCTGGAAGATGTAAAGCCCTGCGTAATGTACCAGGAGTGACTACAAAAGATGAATCACCCACTTGGAAGATAATACTAGGAGTTCCACGGTTACCACCATCATCAAAAATGCCAGTCCTCCAGAGCCTCAGAACTTGTTGACTTGAAAATAATTCAGGCTGAGTTAAGGCGTACCCAACCTCACTATGTGCAAGAAGATCTTGCACAAAGTGCAATTCAGATGGAGCTTCAGCATGATCAAGAATTGCAGCATAGTTGTTTGGAACAAACTTAGCTCCATCAATGATTAAATCCTTTGGTGCCATGTGAAAAAAAAAATTAGAGTTAAGTATGCCTGATAGGTGTTTGATATAATATCTGTATGAAAACAACGGAAATAGTAAAGTGAAGGAGAGTAAAAGTAAGAAGAGAGATAGAAGATGAAGAAATTAAAAAGATTAAAGAAATCTTCTCTCTGCTGTACTTATACAAAAAAATATTACCGTTGGACACCTGTCAGACATGCAGTAATAACGGATAGTTACTGGGCTCGAGAAAACAGTAATCATGACTTACCCATTTGCCGAGTTTCAAGGAAAAACTGTTCCATTTATCAAGGGAAACAATTCAAATTTTAACCCGTTATCACTGATTGAATTATTTGTCACTGCAACATTAATATTCTGAAAATAAATCATGTTAAAAATGACCGAGATAATGTCGATGAATAAGTGCTGACAGAGAATCAGAACTTAACTAAAAGTACAATTTAAATGGTTATCAGAATATCAATCAGGATTTATCAACTCAAGATAAAATAACTCAGAGACACAATCTTGAAGTAAAAATAGTTTTCATTAATATATCAAGTCAATACATTTATGAAATGGAAATTACATCAATACTTATACAAGATTTTCCCTAAGCTTCTAATCCTTACATCAACAGCTTTAGTCCTGGCTAAGAAGCCTGACAAAGCTGAGGATGAAGAAGAACAGGAAGAAGACAAGATTAAGTCATCTTCCTCTTCCTATCTTCGATGAACAAGATGGCGAGTCGTATGATTCGCTCTTGCTGACGGATAGCTTCCCGCCTTTCCTCATCCAGGCGCTCCAGATGGCGATGGTAATCCATCTCGAAGAATAGAAGGTGAGCCAGCACCTCCTGTGGGACAGAGTCCCAGATCTCCTCAGGAATGGCTGTTATATGCCACTCCTGCTGCCACTCGGCACAACTGAGCTCCATTGTGAAGGTTTGTGTGTTCAAAAACATGTTGTATCGAACCATTGTGTTTTTGACAGAAGAAGGAGGATAAGTGTGTGAGAAGAATGTGATGGAAAGACTGATGTGAAGTGGTTGCTTATATAGGCAAGAGAATGCCAAGAGACGCAAAGATATTTAATGCTGATAGGTAGAATTAATTCTATCTCGTCTCCCTAGACTTTGAAAAAGAATAACAGTCATTGGAAAGAGGAATCATGGTCTAGACCGCACAAGACACAAGAAACAGTGGACTGTTCAAGTACAAAACCATTAATCCTAATCATAGTGACTATTAATCTTCCACTTCAACATATTTGAGTACAAACTGAGACTGTTATCAAATTTTATTCAAAGATAAGCCAACTAAAGGATTAGACTGAGAAATCAGAACTTAGACCTATACCAGAACTTAACAGTCATCAGAACATAATTTCTTAACTCGAAAAAGGAATGCCCATCTTAGTAAATCCTCATACAAGTTCTGAGTTATGGACGTCAGAACTTAATCATCAGAACGTGTAACTTAGAACTTGTCCTCAGAATTTGTGCAATAAGGACACACTGACTGTTTATCGAAAATAACATAGACCACCACAGAAATTTTCATCATTCAGATGGAGTGATTAGTGTGTGCATTAAGCTAAAAACAGACAAAGAGTAAAGTCTGATTCACTGCAGTACATCTTAGAAATAAGGCATAACTAAAATTTTGCTAAAGATCTGTCATTGTCCTGAAACCGACTGAAGAATGAGTTTATGCTTGAGTCCACCTCAACTATTTTGTGCTAATTTTATGCATCTTTTGAAATTCTATTTTACAGTGGCTTCTCAGTGTAAGTGAGTCACGACTGTTTATCAGAATTTATGCTATTTTCAGAGTATTTCTCCAGTAATCATAGAGTGTGAAAAGTCACCAAGAAAATATTTTGCTTTTCTGATGCATATTTACTTAATACCAGCAATGCACTTGGGTCGTCCCTTCCACATTTTTACTCTAGATCTCAAAGGAGTACCTGATTTTATTCTTTGATCTTTTTGCTTTTTCTTTTGATAAGAGAGGTCTATCAGCACTTAGTGCATTCAGCAGTTTTACTAGTATCAGAACTTAACAGATGAGTAGCATTATTCTAATTTGTGACTTAGTAATAAGATATACAAAGTGAACTTAACTAAGCTCAATTATCAGAATTTGCTAGTGTCATAAGATTTCCACTGAAATAATTACTTCTTCCATGGAATCATTTGTTTATTGAAGACTACTAGGTCAGTATCTAGCACAGTTATCCTCATAGGATTGAATAATTACTGAAACAGACATATCACTTATCAGAGTTGAGAAATATATATCAGACAACAGTCAGTACTTAAAAATATTTAGCAATTAAGCATAGAATACACAATGAGATTAATTCTGTAAATACTGAGCATAAAGTCTGATAACACAGAACAAGTCTAAGCAGATTTAGAGAAGGAACCTGAAACCATTCCAAGTTCATTTACCAATCTTGTAAAAGTAGCTTCACATAATGGTTTTGTGAAGATATCTGCCAACTGTTGATCTGTGGGAACAAAATGCAATTCCACTGTACCTTCATCCACATGTTCCCTGATGAAGTGGTACCTGATGCTGATGTGCTTTGTCATAGAGTGTTGAACTGGATTACCTGTCATAGCAATAGCACTTTGATTATCACAGTAAATAGGGATTTTGAAATATGTTAACCCATAATCCAGTAACTGATTCTTCATCCAAAGAATCTGTGCACAACAGCTTCCTGCAGCAATATACTCTGCTTCTGCAGTTGATGTGGAAATTGACTTTTGTTTCTTGCTGTACCAAGAAACCAATCTGCCTCCAAGAAATTGGCAGCTTCCACTTGTGCTTTTCCTGTCAATTTTGCAACCTGCAAAATCTGCATCTGAGTAACCTATTAGTTTAAAATCTGATTCTCTAGGATACCATAATCCCAGAGCAGCTGTTCCTTTAAGATACTTAAAGATTCTTTTTACAGCTGTTAAGTGAGGTTCTCTTGGATCTGCTTGAAATCTTGCACAAAGACAGGTAGCATACATGATATCAGGTCTACTAGCAGTTAGATAGAGTAGAGAGCCAATCATACCTCTGTAGTCAGTAATATCTACTGATTTACCGGTATCCTTATCCAGGTTTGTTGCAGTGGTCATTGGAGTGGATGCACTTGAACAATCTTGCATTCCAAATTTCTTTAGCAAGTTTCTGGTGTACTTGGTTTGACAAATAAAAGTGCCTTCCTCATTCTGCTTGA
This sequence comes from Apium graveolens, assembly GCF_009905375.1. Classification (NCBI taxonomy): domain Eukaryota; kingdom Viridiplantae; phylum Streptophyta; class Magnoliopsida; order Apiales; family Apiaceae; genus Apium; species Apium graveolens. Next base: position 181,030,832 of record NC_133651.1, read on the forward strand.
CTTGAAGGCCCAGAAAATAGCTAAGTTCCCCCATCATACTCATCTGATATCTTGACTGCATTAGTTTGGCAAACTTCTTGCAAAGTTTGTCATTTGTAGATCCAAAAATGATATCATCAACATAAATCTGGACCAGAAGTAAGTCCTTTCCATGGTTGAGGTAGAACAGTGTTTTGTCTATTGTCCCTCTGTTGAATCCACTTTCCAGAAGAAACTGAGCTAAAGTCTCATACCATGCTCTAGGAGCTTGCTTAAGTCCATAAAGTGCTTTATCAAGCCCTGTAGACATAATCTGGATGTTTGGTATCTACAAAACCTGGAGGTTGTTCAACATATACCTCTTCCTCCAATTCTCCATTGAGAAAAGCACTTTTCACATCCATTTGAAAGACAGTAAACTTTTTGTGAGCAGCATAAGCCAAAAATATCCTTATGGCTTCTAACCTAGCAACTGGTACAAATGTTTCATCATAATCAATTCCCTCCTGTTGAGAATATCCTTTTGCAACCAGCCTTGCCTTATTCCTTGTAATTATGCCATCACTGTCAGTTTTGTTTCTGAATACCCACTTTGTACCAACAACAGATCTATTCTTTGGTCTTGGCACTAGGGTCCAGACTTTGTTTCTTTCAAATTCATTCAACTCTTCCTGCATTGCTTGCACCCAATCAGCATCTTGAAGAGCTTCTTCTACTTTCTTTGGCTCAGTCTGAGAGAGAAAAGAATTGTATAGACACTCATTTGAAGTACCTGTTCTAGTTCTGACACCTGCATCAGGATTTCCAATTATCAAATCAGGTGTATGTGATTTTGTCCACTTCCTTGCAGATGGAATGTTTTCTCTAGAACTGGATGCTCCCCCATGATCCATGCTATCTTCATTTTCATTTTCTGATGCTCCCCCTGAAACTATGCTCTCTGAGTTGGATTCTTCAGAATTAAGATTTTCAGCATTATCAGAACTTGGCTTATCAGAACTTGACGAATCAGAACTTGAAGAGCCAGATGCATGTTCTGATGTTTCTTGAGATGTGGTAGGATCTTGAGTATGCTCCCCCTGCATAGGTGCATCTTCCTTTAACGTAGTCACCACAGTTTCAATAACATCAGAGTTTAATCCGTCAGAGTTTGTAGTATCAGGACTTAGACTGTCAGGATTTTCAGTATCAGAATATGAGTCTTCATTTTCAAATCTCAGCTGATCATGGTCAACGAAATCTTTAAGACCAGTGATCTTCTTGTCATCAAAAGAGACATTGATAGATTCCATGACCACTTTTGTTCTCAAATTATAGACTCTGAAGGCTTTTGTGGAAAGTGGATATCCAACAAAGATTCCTTCATCAGCTTTTAGATCAAACTTTGATAGCTGTTCAGGATGAGTCTTGAGAACAAAACACTTGCATCCAAATACATGAAAATATTTCAGATTTGGCTTCTTTTTCTTCACCATCTCATATGGTGTTTTTCCATGCTTGTTAATGAGTGTTGCATTTTGAGTAAAACAAGCAGTCTGCACAGCTTCAGCCCAGAAATAGGTTGGAAGCTTTGCTTCTTCAAGCATTGTACGTGCAGCTTCAATGAGAGTTCTATTCTTCCTTTCAACAACTCCATTTTGCTGTGGAGTTCCAGGAGCAGAAAATTCCTGCTTTATTCCATGGCTTTTGCAGAACTCTTCCATTATCAAATTCTTGAACTCAGTGCCATTATCACTCCTTAAAATTTTCACAGAATCTTTGACCATTTTATCCAGCTGTTTGACATGATCAATCAAGATAGATGCAGTTTCACTTTTTGTGTGCAAGAAATACACCCATGTGTATCTGGTGAACTCATCCACTATGACCAACGCATACTTCTTCTTTGCAATAGTCATGACATTTACTGGACCAAATAGATCAACATGTATAAGATGATAAGGCTCAAGAATTGATGATTTAGTCTTGCTCTTGAATGAAGATTTTCTTTGTTTGGCTTTTTGACATGAATCACAAAGACCATCAGGAGCAAATAATGTGTTTGGCAATCCTCTCACAAGATCTTTCTTGACCAGTTCATTTATATTGTTGAAATTTAAATGAGAGAGTTTCTTATGCCAATTCCAGCTTTCTTCAATTGATGCTCTACTTAACAGACAGATTGCAGAGCCATCAGTACTTGTTGAAAGCTTAGCTTCATAAATGTTACCACGTCTATATCCTTTCAGAACAACTTTTCCCTTAGATTTACTCACAATTTCACAGTGTTCTTCAAAGAAATCAACATGATAACCTCTGTCACATATTTGACTTATACTCAGAAGGTTGTGTTTAAGTCCTGAGACCAGAGCTACTTCTTTAATGATGACATTCCCAAGATTGATATTGCCATATCCCAATGTTTTTCCAATGTTGCCATCTCCATAAGAAACACTTGGGCCAGCTTTCTCCACAAATTCTGATAGCAGGGCCTTATTTCCAGTCATATGACCTGAACATCCACTGTCCAGAACTAGAATATTTTTCCTGTTGCCCTGCAATCATAAAGACCACTAATTATTAGTTTTAAAGACCCAGACTTGCTTGGATCCTTTGGCCTTATTAAGTTTGTTAACATTTGCAGCGGATTTAGCATCAGAGTTTATGTTAACATTTTTCTTATCAGAATTTACATTATCAGACTTTGAATCAGAATTTATACTAGAAGGAACAATGGAAACTTTCTTCAAAGAAGGTTTTATTTGATAATAATCATAGTACAAACTATGATATTCCTTACAAGTATAAATGGAATGTCATAAACTACCACAATGAAAACAAGGATTTTGTGGTTTGTATCTAACTGACTGACTCTTAACTCCTGATTTTGAAGGTAAGGAGTTAATATTCTTATTTTTCCTGCAAAAAGAAGCCAGATGGTTAGAACTTCCACAGTTATGACATGTTTTCCTAGGAGCATCAGGAACAGGTTTATAATCATCGCTTTTATTCACACCTTCCTTTCCATTCCTATTTTTCCTAGGTGATTTTACCTTGTTTGCATTCTTGACATCTTTCAGCTTATGCTTAAGCTGCTTCTTTGTCATTAAGCCTATGTTTACTTCAGCTGTCTTTTCCTATTTTAGTTTGTCAGAAGTTAATTCCTCTTTAACTTCTGATTTCTCATTATCAGACTTTACAGTTACAAACTTAACAGGTTTTAACTTTGGCTTTTGCTTAACAACAGGCTTAATTTCTTCAGTTCCTTTATCATTCTTATTTTCTCCATAACCTAAGCCCTCTTTCCAATTTTCACTACTTAGCAAATTTTGAGTTGTTCTGCCAGAGTTAGTCCAAGTCCTGATTATCTCTCTTTCCTTTTCTAACTCAGTTTTTAGAGATTCATTAATTTTTAGCACTTCATCCCTAACATAAAAAGCATCATCTCTATCCTTCTGAGTTTGATGGAATATAACTAACTCTTTTTCTAAGAAATCATTTCTTTTCTTAAAAACAAGATTTTCAGAAGTTAATCTTTCACATGTTAATGTTTGATCTCTATAACTAACAAACATGGTTTTAAGATATCTTCTCAACTCATTAATATCATCAGTATGAAAAGCATAAGTAGTCTGAGGTACCTTTGTTTTAGCAGCTTCAGAACTGCTCTCAGCACTTTTTTTATCAGCATTTGCCATCAATGCATAGTTCTCCTCACTTTCAGAGTCTGAAGTGTCTGTCCAGCTTTTCTGCTTTGTGACAAGAGCCTTGCCTCTGTCACCCTTTACCTTCTTGCAGTCAGGAGATATGTGGCCTTTCTCACCACAGTTATAGCATTTAACATTGGTGTAATCTCCTCTGTCAGACTTTCCTCCTCTGCCTTCAGATCTTCTGAAATTCTTCTTATCAGAACTTATGCTTTTCCTGGAAAACTTCTTTCCCTTCCTGAACTTCCTGTATGCAATCTTTGTGATTCCTTTCACCATAAGAGCACACAGTTTCATCATCTCCTCATCAGCATCAGTCTCAGGCAAGCTTTCAGAATCTGAGTCATCATCACTCTCAGAACTTGATGACTCAGTATCAGACTTTATGAAAAGAGCTTTACCCTTGTCTTTCTTTGAGGAAGCTGCTTTGGGGAATTCTTCTTCAGCCTTAAGAGCAACTGTCCTTGACTTTCCTCCTTTCCTCTTGCTTCTTTGTTCCATCTCCAGCTCGTGTGTCTTGAGCATTCCATAGATTTCATCAAGAGTTGTTTCATCAAGATTGTAGTTGTCTCTTATTGTTGTTGCCTTCAAATCCCAGCATTCAGGAAGAGCTAACAGGAACTTAAGGTTCGAATCTTCAAGATCATACTCTTTATCAACCAATGACAAATCATTCAAAAGTTTGACAAATCTATCATATAAATCATTCAATGACTCATTAGTCTTTGAGTCAAAGTGTTCATACTCTTGAGTGAGTATTGTCTTCCTGTTCTTCTTAATTGTGTCAGTTCCCTGACATCTTGTTTCCAGAGCATCTCATATCTCCTTAGCAGTCTTGCAGTTGATTACCCTGTTTGACATTACATTATCAATGGCACTATGCAGTAAGTGTCGTACCTTAGCATCCTTAGCAATTGATGCTATGTCCTCAGCAGTATAATCACTCTTCTCCTTTGGTACGGTCATTGCGGCTTCACCTGCAACTGCAACAGCGAGTTTGGTTGGTTTGTGAGGACCTTCCTTGATTCTATCAAGGTATTCTGGATCTGTTGCTTCCAGGAACATGGTCATCCTTACCTTCCATATGGGATATTCAGATGGTCTCAGTATGGGGACTCTGATGGTCTCATACCGACTCTGAATTTGTGTCTTCGGTGGTTCCTCAGTTTTAGTAGGCTTAGTTGGAGTTTCTGTGTCCGACATGATTGTGTTTGGATCTTTAACTGTATGTATGTTAACAGATAGGCTCTGATACCAATTGTTAGGTCATACACACACTGTAGAGGGGATGAATACAGTGTATAGTACACTCAAATCGAACTTAAAGAACTTAAGTAACAGAAAACAAACTTTATTGAAACAATAAACTCTGTTACAATATGGAACTGTTACCTCGCAGTGATGAACAAATATCACGAGAGCTGCTAGGGTTATATAGAATAATAACTTCGATAATGATAACACTTATAGTGTAAACCCTATGCCTGTGTTTATATACTACATAGTTACAAGATAATCGCTAATTGATATGGAATATAATTCTGCTTCCTAAAATATATCAATCAGATATCTTCTATTCCAAGTATTCCATTCTTCACGGAATTCCTTCTTCATGCATATCTCTTCTTATGTTTATCTCGATCTTCTTTCCTTTAATCAGCTACTGTCCTTATCTGATTGTCCTTCAGCACTTAAGTTCTGATATCTATCTTCTGATGATTATCTCTTGATAATACAAGTACTGATATCCTTAAGTCCTGACTTCCAGTATAAGTACTGATCAACAGTTAAGTACTGATCTATCCTGTTCACACAAGATCTGAAAGCTAAACATAAAACATATTAGCCATGACATTATCAAATATATCTAACATGGGTGTCAATTATTATGACCCTTTTCAGTAAAAGGTTTTAAGATTGGATCAATGCGTAAGTGACCGGGGCGGACGGTCCAGCGGAGGGCTATTGCTAACTGTCATATGAAATATTATGACACAATTTGTGCCATAGGCAGATATACTGCCTTTTTATTTGACCTAATGCTATCACATGGGCTGATCAGCATGTGATAGTACGTCCATCGGTGAAAGATCCCGATCTAAATTATTATATTGTTTTTGATAATCATATAATAAATGATTTATCAACTGTTTTTGTTTTGGATTAATGGTGAAATGCAGTTTTGATTCAGATTCTGAGTTATGCTGATACTTACTTTGTTGTTAAATATCAAAGGTGGTATTAGTATAGATGATTGATGTTGACTTCAGTATGGGATGTTATAAGCATCAAAGTTCGTATTGATATCTAATTTGATATGACAATAAAATGAGTATAAATATCAAGAGTTCGGTTTTGAATGAAGTTTATGATTCAATCCATAATCATTGCTTCTTGTTATTGTTACTTACGATATTTTCGTAAACACGATTTTACGAGTTTTATCCTCGTCAAGATTCAAAGTATTGCAGAAGCATTTCGCTCGAAAATATCAAAAAAATAAGTTTTGAATACAGTGAGAAACAATTATCCGATTCTTTAATAAATTTTCTATTTCAGCAATTATGATTTTAAAATGTTCCGCGCTATTGCAGATAACGGTTTTATATCAAAACGACCATATATAAATATATTTCAATGATCTTGCTGAGCATTTCTTTCGCTCATACTTGCCTGTTTTCAAATTTTAACCTCCAGTATGGATTAGCTTGCGATGTTTAGCTGCGTAATTCTAGGAAGCAAAGAAGAAGCTTTTGGAAGGTGGTTGGTCCAGGGTTTGCGAACTAGTGTAAGTTCTATTATTTAAGTTGTTTATATTATATTATATTCAAGTTGTGTATTGTATTTGGGCCTAGTATACTTCTTTTCGAAGTTATACTAGCGGGTTAAGTTTTAAGGTGTTGAATTACGAAAAAAAGTTTTAAAGAAAGAGAAAATTTATTTGTGGAATATGGATATATTGTTTTTAGAACTATAACCTTAAAAGATCTTGGATTATTTTGGGGTCATAGATGCTAAATATCTTCCGCTGGCATTTGTTTATTGATTAAATAGGTCAATTGGATTGAGATTTTATAGTGACGACCAAATCCTATGACCTCGGATTTGGGGGCGTTACAGGTTGGTATCAGAGCTGAGGTTATAGTATACTAGAAATGAGAGTGTGTAGGAGTGTGTATAGCTATGTGAGGATGTTTGAGCTTATATCGAGTTCCTGTTGGACTATTGGATATAGTACCAACGAGTATGCTAAGATTGGTGTATTCGTTTGAGATAGTTATGTTGAGCTGGATAGAACTCCTGTCAGCTGCGAATATCTATTATGGAATCTTCTGAGGCTACTATGGTTCGACGACGATGAAGATTATAGATATCCTTGGAATATGAACAAGTGTCTAGAATCGAATAGCGAGGCAACAGAAGAGTTCAAATAGAAGATAAGTATTGAGACCTTGGCAATACCTTCTCTTTCTATAATTTCTTTTGAGATCTCTCAAAAAGAAGTAATTGTTAGAGGGTATATTCCATAACGACTCATTTTCAATCATATCTGTGTTTTAAATGTGCCAGAGACTGTCATGAAACCTATTTTCAGGTTTGATAGCTCTGTCAAGTTGTGATATTGGACTTCCACTTTTCTTATATGGTGGATAGTTATTGAAAATGAGACACCACCTGCTCATTTGGTGTCAGAATTTTGTTCTTTGGATTTTATTTTCTTCTGAAATATCAGCTTTGAACTCTTTTCAGTTTAATTAATTTGATTTTGGATTCCTATGATATTCTTTTATTCTGACTGAGATGAACAACCCTAATTATAGGGGACACAAGGTATACCTGTCTGTGTGATAGGAGTTGGATGTGACGCCATCACTTGTGTGTGTTGTGACTACAAGAAGGTTAACAACCTTCAGTAGTGTCTTAATTTGGGCACGCAACAACAAGTTCGTTTGATCATATTGATCTCTCAGTTATTCTTTCATTTCAACAATACTTTCTCTCAAATTCAGAATTTTGATACCACAATGGTGGGACACCCGTTATGATATGAAATTCTTTTCTCTTTGAACTTTCATGATTATATTATCGTAAATAATCGAAGGTATGCCAATCAAGTTGAGCTGAGCTATCTTGGACAAAGAAAAGTAGGGCTATGTGATGGGATTTCCAATAGCAACAGTGAACTGCGATGCGATTAAAATATCAGTGGCATATAAAAAGTCAATCTGTATCTTTATTTCTTTCTCTATTGACCTTTCTCTTTCTTTTTCTTTTTCTTTATCTTTCTTTCTACTATTCTTTCTCTCGAGCAGTGAAATTGATTATATTGGGAAGTTGGACAAATCAACGGTGAGGAGTGAAGCTCACGTGATAACTGTATGGTATAAGGAATTGCACTGTTATTAGAAATTTTGAGAAAAGTTACATTTGCAAGATTGGGAAGTTGGCAAGAAGACCCTTAGTGCTTTGTTCTGATGCTTCCGAAGAGGGAATCCTTATAAGGGGATAGATTGTAATATCCCACTTTTTCAATTATTATTATTATTATTATTTGAAGTTATTTATGTGATTTTTATGTGAATTTTAGTGAATTATATGATAATTGGAATTGATGTTTGGATGTTTATATATGATATTCTTTGAGTATTCTAATTTTCATATGTCCAGATTAGAATATAGATAATTATGATATTTTTATGGTAATTTTTGGATTGTTATATGATTTTATAATAATTTATGGACTTATTAATTATTTTCTGAATAATTACAAAATATTTTATAAAACAGAGAATCGTCCAACCTCAAATGTTTTTACGTTTTTACAACCCGAAACTCTTCCGAAAACTCCTTTATAACCTAATCTGGTAATTCCAGACATTTTTCGTGTTTTTACTTTTTCGATCAGGATTACGGTTTGACCCGTACACGTTCCGGCGCAAAATTTTCGATACGATAATCATTTCGATAAATCAATAAAACCCGTATTCTCAAAAGGTGGGATAATATTACATTATTTTCGTATAAAGTGTATTATAAGAAACCCGGTTTTGATGATTATCCAAAATTGATAAAAAATTGTATCATTTTTATAGTTACTTAGCGGCTAAGTAATCTATTTTCGGATCGGACATTATCCAACGGGGTCCTAATTTTTTGTAAATATAAATAGCTGAATCTGATTTTGTAATTTATAAAAAAACATAATATTCAGATAATTATCCAAATTATCAGATAAGGCTATGTATTAGTTCGATTTGATCATCATCTTCAAGCTGTGATTCTAAGAAAATTACTCAACCGTTTGTGGTGTTCTAATAACCGAATTAAAGCCCTCATTGAACTTTATCTGTTAGTATCAATTTCATCGTCCATGGTTAATTCTTTGATAAAATCAGTTTTTTTGTTCTTGGGCCGAATTGGGGTTATGATTTCTGAGGGTTATAAGGTATTTTTGATGTTGTAATTAGTTTCTTCATGTTTCCTACAATTAATTCATGTAATTTTTGAATGTGTTAGATTTTTAAAAGTTGTTAGTTGAAGTTTCGATTTTTGACATTTTTATATTGTGATTTTCTGAGTTATCAAGATTGTGAGTGTTAATTTTGATGACAGGAGTAGATTATACGTAATCTTAGCTTTATTTTGAGATGTTGATTGTTGAAATTGGTTGAGAATTAGCTGATTATCCAATTCGCTGGAAAAGAAGCTCGGGTCGCCGGCTTCTATGGCGTTTTGGCCGGTTGTGGGGTGGTAATCAGTTGTTGTTTTTGTTGTTGATGTCGTTGTACTTCTGAATTAATTTAGGACTGTATAAGATCAAGAACCGAGGAAAAGCGTGTTGTTTTGATTATGATTGGTGACGGCCGGAGTCCAGCAAGAAACCGTCGGAAACTGGGCAATACCTAGAAGCCGACCGGTGTTCTTGAGGACCCTGTTCGTTCTTCGTGACCCAAACCCGACCCGTTAACTTTTTATTCAGACCCGCTTTTAATTCTCCTAAACCGAAATTCCCAATATAAATTATGTTTCCAGAATTTTGTTTTTAAAAGAATTCAAAATTTATTTTATTTTCTAAAAATCATGTATTTTATTTCCAAAAGTCATTTACTTATTATTTTAAATTCTAAAAATTATTTTCTTAATTATTTTAAATTCCTAAAATTATTTTCTTTTATTATTTTCAAAAATCCAATTTGATTTAATTATTCATAATTTATTTTAGTTAATTATTTATGAATTTAATTAATTAATTAATTCATTTAATCAATTAATTTTATTTATAAACAGATATATAAATGTAAATTATTTATAATTAATTCAAATAATTCATAAATATTGTTTTTAGGCTATTAAAAATTATATTTGGTATTTAAAAATCAATTAATATTATTATTTATTGATTTATTTCATTTATTTCATTTAATTCTTATTTTAATCATAATAAATAAACCGTTCGTCCGTTTAATACGAAACAAACGCGTATAGACTCAGAAAAATACTCTCCTTTCATTAAAAATGCTTTTGAGACCCAAATTCTTTCGTTTCAAAAGGCCGCTTATTTTACGAATCATTCTGAGTCGATTATTAATCGATAAATCATATTTTTGACTCGATTTCAGTTTTAAACGTACCGAGTCGAACCTTTTGATCAACCGAGTCATATGTGATATGAATTATGTGATATGTGAGTTACGTGTTTACGTGCTATGTGACTTATGTGCATATGTGGGTCAAGAGTCCTGTGTTTGGCTATTGTAATTATGTGTGGGCTATCGTATGGGTAGACGATAGGATTTTGACGCGTAATTCGACGAGTAATTATCGTTTAGACGATTAAAATGTTATTTTCTAATTATAGATATGAGTCTTTCAAGACGATCAGTACCAGATGGAATGGATGAAGATTAGAGTTGAATAGTATGGAATATTGGGTTATAGCACTGCATGAGCAGCAGATTAGAGATTTAGCAAAGTAAAAGATGGTGATGTTTTGAGACAAAATATCAAAATAGATGTGTCGTTGCAAGTGTGACTAACTGCTAAAAACCAAAGGCAAGTATCCCAATCATCACTTATTATTCAACTGATATTTATTTTGAATCCCATTATACAAGTATTGTTTTCCCTATTATCAGTTTAGAATCGATAAATGTTTTATATATCGCTGAATTAAATGCTTATTATGCAAGTACTCTCTACTATTCTATGTTTAGAATAGTAAAATGTTTTTTTTACTTATCAAATTACTGGATTTATAAATGTTTTGGATTTTGAGAAAGATAATTTGGTTGCAAATATTCCTACCCAAGTAAATAGGGGAATAAAATTATTTTGGGTGTCAATTATTATGACCCCTTTTCAATAAAAGATTTTAAGATTGGATCAATGCGTAAGTGACCGGGGCGGACGGTCCAGCGGAGGGCTATTACTAAGTGTCATATAAAATATTATGACACAGTTTGTGCCACAAGCAGATATATTGCCTTTTTATTGGAGTACTCGTGTTTTGGGGACATGTTTCTATGAATCATGACCTTGTGCTATCACACGGGCTGATCAACATGTGATAGTACCTCCGTCGGTGAATGATCCCAATCTAAATTATTATATTATTTTTTATAATCATAGTATAAATGATTTATCAACTGTTTCTGTTTTGGATTAATGGTGAAATGCAATTTTGATTCAGATTCTGAGTTATGCTGATACTTACTTTGTTGTTAAATATCAAAGGTGGTATTAGTATAGATGATTGATGCCGACTTCAGTATGGGATATTATAAGAATCAAAGTTCGTATTGATATCTAATTTGATATGAGAACAAAATGAGTATTAATATCAAGAGTTCGGTTTTGAATAAAGTTTATAATCAATCCATAATCATTACTTCTTGTTATTGTTGTTTACGATATTTCCCTAAACAAGGTTTTACAAGTTTATCCTGGTCAAGATTTAAAGTATTGTTGAAGCATTTCGCTTGAAAAAGTATTATCCGATTCTTTAATAAATTTTATGTTTCAGCAATTATGATTTTAAAATGTTCTGCGTTATTGCAGATGTCGGTTTTATATCAAAACGACCATGTATATTTATTACAATGACCTTTATGAGCATTTCTTTCGCTCATACTTTCATGTTTTCAAATTTAACCTCCAGTGAGGATTACGTTGTGCTGTTTAGCTGCGTAATTCGAGGAAGTAAAGAATAAGCTTTTGGAAGGTGGTTGGTCCACGGTTTGTGAACTAGTGTAAGTTATTTATATTATATTATATTATAGTTGTGTATTGTATTTGGGCCTTGTATACTTCACTAGCGGGTTAAGTTTTAAGGTGTGGAATTATTGAAAAGAATTTTAAAAGAAAGAGAAAATTTATTTGTGGAATTTGGATATCTTGTTTCTAGAACTGTAATCTTAAAAGATCTTGGATTAGTTTGGGGTCATAGATGCTAAATATCTTTCGCTGGCATTTGTTTATTGATTAAACAGGTTAATTTGGATTGAGGTTTCATAGTGACGACCAAATCCTCTGACCCCAGATTTGGGGACGTTACACTTATTACCTCCATCAGGATTTTCATCATCAGTATTTGTCAATGTCAGTTGTTTGCATTTAGATTTAATAATTTTCTCCCCCTTTTTGGCATCATCACCAAGCAGTAGAGAAAGAATCAGCTCCATTGAATTCTGTACTTATGTAAGTTGATCACGCATTTGAGCTTGTTTAGCTTCCAATCTAGCTTGACTGGCTTCAATTGCCGTTTTCCTGACAACTATTGGTGCAATTTGTTTATGAATTTCTTGATTAGTAGTCATCCTTGAAGTAATCAATGATTCTTTGATTTAATTGATTTGAGTAGTAGTTGCTTCTTGAGCTATATGTAAGGATCTGACAACTAAAGTTCCAGATTTCATATGATTCAGCATATCAGGACTGTTAATCTTCTGTTTTGTTGTTTCCAGATACGCAACATCTTTTATTCTGGAAATAGGATATGTATCATCTTTCCAATGAGCTTTCCAGAGATTATCAAAATAATCCTTGTTCTTCTTAGCATCTAACTCTTCCATTTTCTGTTGTCTCACATGCATAGGCATATCTTCAGGGAAGAAAAAATCATCCTCAGGATCTATAATAGCATTGGAAATATTAGCTTATTCGCCATCATTAGATTCTTCAATAGCAACTGGATTTTGCACTAATTGTTGAACTTTATCATCAGCTTCAGCATGTAGAATAGAATTATAAATTGGTGTAGTATGAGATCCAGTAGCTTTAGAAGCTTCCACACCTTCACCAATTAAATCCACATCTTCAAGTATTGTAGATAAATGAATTGGAACTTCGAAATTAACTTTTAGGACTTCAGTTCCTGTAGAATACTGTGGTGATTCTAAAATGGATGAAACTTTATGAATGGACTGCTGTGCTACTACATCTTCAGCAACAACAGGGATTTTCTCAGGTGATAGAAAAGTAGAGTAAATGAACTATTTTTTAACAAAAATAGGGATTGTCTCATGTGATGGAATAGTAGAATGCATGGACTGCAAGAAAGTATCAGTACTTAGAATTACAGGGAGATTAATAGCACTTGGTACATCAGAGTTTACTTGAGGTGCAACAGACCGTTGTTCAAACTCTGTTTCTTTAGTACTTTAAGCACCTACAAATATATAGCAAATAAAACATTTTTTTGCTAAATAATCTATATTTTATAGCAAATAAAACTTAATATCTCTATTCTTTTAAAGTAGTCTCACTACTCTTCACACCATACATCTCATGACTTTTAATAGTCAGAGTTTCCTCACAAGGATTATTAAATCCTATCTCTTATCTACCTCTCCTTTTGCCAGGAAGGATCCGACCTCTCTTTAATTCTGTTTTTCTGTCAATCTTTTCACACATCTCATATAAAAAGCTCAGAAAGATTGTCCTACAGAAATAAGAGGTGGCTAAAGAAAGGTGATATGTGGTCATACTACTAGAGGTAGTCCTCAAATAAGGTCTAGTAGTAATCATACCAACAGGATTTATATCATGAAAAATAAATATTGAAAAGACTAAATCAATATTTAGAATAAATTCTTATAAAGGGATAATAGTATTTATACCTTGTAAATCTGAAGATCACAATTAAGCTCATAGTTAACACTATGGTTATAACAATTGTTAGTCATCAATAATGAAACCTGTCACACCTCTAACTTAACAATATATAATATAAAACTATTACAATATTTAGAGGAAAGTAAATACAACTGAATCCAAGATCTTACAGTTTAGGGTTTGGATCAGCCCAACACTATTAACTATTAAAACTGGTTTTAATATCGAGTCCTCACACAAAACTATCTCTTATTCTACCTGAGCTCGAACATACGCATCGGCATCACAAGTCTTACGTGCTATCTGCTTGAATTTAACCAAAGCTGCTAGCTATAATATTAGGGTGAAAGCAAGTAGTGAGCCAAATGCTCAACAAGTGCTAAACAATATGGTACAAAACATAAATCGAGATATATAAGATATTAACAGTATGAAGATAGAGATAATAATAATAAGAGATGAACTTTTTGGGTGATGGCATCATTTGTTTGTATCAAAACATTTCCAAAATCATTTCTTAATCAAAAACCATTTTATGACGCTACGGATTACAACCGGTAATCAGCCGCGAAGTAATCCCGAACCTCGCTGGGTTCTAAAACATTAATGGGATCCCTAGGCAACTTTTAAGCCTACAATTTAAGTGTGGAAAGGACTTGCGTCTCAGCCCAGATCCACCATTTAAAGAAAACATTTATCCCCCTTTGGGACTGAAAATCCAAATTTTTTAATCATTTCAAAAACTAATGTCGATTGACAATTAATTTTTAAACACTAAATATATTTATCAAGGGGTATGAATCCATTTTAAAATACCGGAAATATGTCTACTAGGGCCATGATCCACTAGGCTTTACGCTATCAGGGTAATTGGAAGGTTTCTATTCTCAAAGACTTTGACAATGAGATTTAGTAAGGCTATCGGATAATATGAAAGAGTAATGCCATACTAGGCTTAAAGCAATAGTTTCAGATAAGGTATAGGTATTAAAACATCAAGAAGATAGGCATTACTAGTTCCAAGTATGATAGAGGTGTTAAAATATAAAGAAAGTGATCAACAGCTCAATGTATAACAGGGTATCAAGCCTTAGGGTAAGGATAGGGTTACCAAACAATCATGAATGACTTTAAGGAATGACTGGCTTTTAGGTATCAAGATAAAGTTTCTATCGAGGTTCTTACAAGAGTTGAATCAAAGCATCAGGGTGCAATATCAAGATTTCTCAGGAATTAATAGCATGTTAATCAAAAGGATCAATAAAGTATAATAATAAATCTCTATTTTATCATGGCATCACATTTACCTTGGTATACTAGCATAATATGACATTTGATCTACTTGCATAACAATCTTCCAATAAGGTTAAATTACTTGCAATAGACACTTGAGGGTTCATGGCATTTCAGAATACTCGTATCATATATAGGAACTAGTTATCACACACTTGTGGTGTAAACGAAAAAGAAAGGTTGAATCACTTGCCTTGAGAAAGGCTGGACTGGACTGGCAGGTAGGAGCAACTGGAAGCTTTACTCGACCTTTATGGCAAGTTTACCCTCGTCTCGAGATCTTACATAAATAATAATAATCTCATTATAATATATTCTCACCAACTCAACCTATTTGCAAACCGAAATTAAACACAATGGCACTTAGGCCTATATAAACGCAATTATAATCACCTTATAAACATAATAATACACATGGCCACATATGCTTACATACCATATTTCAGTACCAAATAATATCACACACGCCATATTGCAACACTAGGCTTGGATGATCTCGCTCCACAACTTAAGTCACTTGATCGCTAAACTAAACAAAATCTCCAAATTTTGGCTTCCTAACTCGAAGTGCCTTTACTAAACCATGCAATTCCTATTGACCCTAACTTGGGCCTTTCACTCTACTGGCTTTATACTATCTTGAAACTATAGTGGTCAACCTAGGCCTCACTAATAAGTGCTCTAAAACTATATGGTAAGTGATGGTGCTTATTATGGTAAATTTCAGAATGAAATCTATGGTTTCTTGGGTGCATTTGACACTCTTACAATTCAGTTTTACCTGCAAAACTTCTACACTAGTCTCTTCTGATCCTAAGGCAACTCCCAAACTTGATGTGGCTCAAGGGCCTAGCTTGGGCCTCCCTAGGCCTAAGCTTAAAGTCTATGGTTCCCCTGGGCAGAAAAGGTCCTGACTTGAACTCACTTGTGACACTTTATTCTAACTCAAATCCTATGAAATATGGCTGGAAAAACTCCCCTTACATTCCCTCTAACTAAGGCCCAACAGGGCCTATTGAGGGCCTACCTATGACATGGTCAAAACTTCATATTTCTAAGTTACAACAAAACTGTCCGCTGCTGGACAGATTTCGTGATTCCACTCATGCACCTAACCAAACATCTTACAAACCCCCAACAAACACCTAAAACCTATTGTATACTCCTAGTGAAAACTTCTGGTGGCTAGGGCCTCAATGTGAACAATAATTACATGGTCAAATCTCACTCTAAACCTCAGGGTACCAAACTGATTTTCTGCAGAAACTAATACTCTCCTTTCACCAAGGTTCTTACTTAACAAACCCAACCAACAATAACCAAAAACCCAAACCAAATCTTAACTAAGGTGATCTACTGAACTAACTCTCTTACACTCAAAATAGGCTTAGTGGAGATCATCCTTACCTAAGGTGCAACATAGCAAAATAAAAGTAATCACATTACACGAATTACAAGTCATCAAGTTTTCAAGGACAACAACTTTACTTTCTTTATAAATATAAACGAATTAACATCACATATTAAGGAGCAAAAATCTTAATTTATATCTTAAGTTAACTGAAATTAAAGCTTACTAACAAAATACCAATCCAAATGATCAAGAACTTCAAAATTCAAGAGTGGTTTACATGCATGCATGCCTTCGAATCTTACAAGCCAAAACAACATGATTTCCAAATAAATTTTCATCATAATTCAACATGCAAGCCTAACATGGATTATAACTAAATGACCACATAGCATGCAAAGGTTGTTACCAATCTTTTACTACAAATTTTCATGTTATCATCACAAAAACACACAAAACTAAACAAGGCAACAAAACACCATCCATTCGGCTCCTATCAAGTCATGGCCGAATGGATTATGGTGAAACAAACATTTGTATAAGTGTAACACACTCATGTCTAGCCATTCTCAACCCTAATATACTATAACTCATGGTGAAAGCCTTGGATTCACAAGAATCAATTATGTTCACTTTGAGTTTAACAAAAACACCACCATGCAAGGTCAATACATAAGTTTTTCACTCTAAACTTTTAAGATATATAAGAACAACATATAGGGAGTAAGATTACTTGATTATAGGATGATTGTTTGAGTGAAGAAATGAAGAAAGGAAGGGAATTGGGGGCCTCGGCTATGGGATAACCGAGAGGGAGGGTTGAGCCGAAAGGGAGGGAGGAGGAGAAAGGGGAGGGTGAAGTGGTGGGTTGGAATGGAGTGATCATCACTCTTTGGTTTGTTTTTATGTCCTTGATTTGACTAAAATGTGAGTGGATTTAGGAAATGACAAGAGTAACCCTCTAGCTAAAGTTAGGCCATTTTGCATGCAAGGTCAAGGAGGTAATTTGGCTAACAAGATGTGAGTTAGTGGGGTTGGAAATGTCTTCTTTGCCCTTTAATTGAATGGAAGAGTGATTTGCATGCAAGGGTTTTCATGTAATTTGCTAATTATTAAACAACTAATTTTCAAAGATTTACTTTTATAAAATAAAATAAAAGTTCAAAAATTATAAAATTTATACCATAAAATAACTTGGATTTTTAGAAACTTTATGAGATCACTTTTGAAATTTGTGAGTGAAATAATTTTTAAAAGATAATTTTCCAAGGTATAGAATATTCTTTATAAGTCAAAAATAAGGGCAATTAATAAAACTCTTACTTTGAAAATTTATATATACTACATAAAGCAATTTATAGTAATTTCCATTCACACAAACGTACAATCATATGCATATTTATAATCGACTCTTATATGATACCGAGTTCACAAATAATATTACACAAAATGCCGGTCGTAACATCCTCTCCCTCTTAAAGGATTCTGTCCCCAGAATCTAAGAGAACAGATGAGGATACCGGGAACGCATATCGGACTCTAACTCCCCGGTTGATTCTTCGACCTTGGGGTTCCTCCAAAGTACTTTCACTAACTTTACTGACTTATTCCTAAGACTCTTTACTTGCCAATCGAGTAATTTGACAGGTTGTTCCACAAATGACAGGTCTGCCTGAATTTCTACAGGTTCATATTCTATCACATGGTTGGCATCAGGATTGTACTTCTTAAGAAATGACACATGGAACACATTATGTACATGCTGATACTGAGGTGGTAAAGTTAACTTGTAAGCCACCTTTCCCACTTGACTCAAAATTTCAAAAGGACCTATATATCTAGGTGCTAACTTCCCTTTCTTGCCAAATCTAGACAACCCTTTCTTTGGTGACACTTTCAGCAAAATGGCTTCCCCTACTTCGAATCTAACATCCTTATGCGCTGGATCCGCATACTTCCTCTGTCTATCTTGAGCAGCAAGCAACCTTTTCTGAATTAATATGACTGTCTTAAGCAACTGTTGTACCAATTCTGAGCCAAGAATCTTTCCTTCTCCTACTTCATCCCAACTTGTTGGTGATCTCCATTTCCGTCCGTATAAAGCTTCATATGGTGGCATGCCAATACTGGAGTGATAGCTGTTGTTATAGGAGAATTCTACTAATGGCAAGTGGTCATCCCAACTTCCTGCAAAATCGATTGCACAACTGCGCAATATGTCTTCGATTGTTTGAATTATCCTTTCGTTCTGACCATCAGTCTGCGGATGATACACCATACTCATGTTCAACTTCGTGCCAAGACTCTCTTGAAATTGCTTCCAAAACCTCAAGTTAAATCGGGGATCTCTGTCTGAAACTATCGATACGGGTACTCCATGTCTTAGTACGATTTCACGCACGTACAGATGAACCAATCTGTCCAATGACGACTTCTCATTAATTGGAAGAAAATGCGCCGACTTCGTAAGGCGATCAACTATAACCCATATAGCGTCATGTCCGGATTTCGTTCACGGTCCCACTATAAAGTCCATAGCAATGTTTTTCCATTTCCATTCTAGAATCTTTAGGGGCTGAATTAATCTGCTTGGTCTCTGATGTTCTGCCTTTACTTTCTGACATGTATAGCACTTCGCAACCCATTCTACCACTTCTCGCTTCATATTGGGCCACCAAAAGTTCTGTTTCAAGTCTCGATACATCTTGGTGCTTCCCGGATGGATTGAAAATCTTGAATTGTGGGCTTCTTGCAAAATCTCATTCTTCAATTCAGGTACATGAGGAATCCAAATTCTTGAGGAAAACCTTAGTATACCTTACTCATCCTTTTGAGTACCAATCTCTTCTCCAGTTAGCTAACTTTTCTCTTCCTTCATTACTTCTTCTTGACATTTCCTTATCTTTTCCAATAACGTTGGCTGAAAAGTCATTGTATGACAAACCTCTTCAACTATTCCACAATCACAAAGTTCAAATTCAAACTTCTTAATCTCTTCAGATAATTCTTTTGGTGTTGCTATCGTATTCAATCTTTCCTTCCTACTCAAAGCATCGGCTACCACGTTCGCCTTTCCAGGATGATAATTTATCGAACAATCATAGTCCTTAATTAGTTCCAACCATCTCCTTTGCCTCATATTGAGCCCGTTCTGAGTGAAAATATACTTTAAACTCTTGTGATCCGTGTAGATCTCACACTTTTCTCCGTAGAGGTAATGTCTCCAAATCTTAAGTGCGAATACTATGGCGGCTAGTTCCAAGTCATGCGTAGGGTACTTTAATTCATGCGGTTTTAACTGTCTTGACGCATACGCGATCACCTTATTGTGTTGCATTAGCACACAGCCCAATCCTTTATGTGAAGTATCACTGAAAATCACAAAGTTTCCTTGGTCGTCTGGTAGTACTAACACCGGAGTTGTTACCAACCTCTGCTTCAACTCTTGAAAGCTATTATCATATTCTGCATTCCATTGGAACTTCTGATTCTTACTGGTTAACTTAGTCAATGGCGTGGAGATTTTTGAAAAATCTTTGACAAATCTTCTATAATACCCCGCCAATCCTAGAAAACTTCGCACTTCCGTAGGTGTCTTTGGCCTCTCCCAACTCATAATCGCCTCAATCTTTGCCGGATCTACTTTAACTCCTTCGTTTCCAATGACGTGTCCCAAAAATTGAACTTCCTTTAACCAAAACTCACATTTAGAAAATTTGGCATACAACTTCTCTTGTCGGAGTATCTCCAATGTTATCCATAGATGATGCTTATGCTCTTCTTCCAACTTTGAATAAATAAGGATGTCATCAATGAACACCACTACGAACTTGTCCAAATACTTTTTAAATACCCCATTCATCAGATCCATAAATGCTACCGGGGCGTTAGTCAATCCAAAAGGCATTACTAAGAATTTATAACGTCCATATCTTGTCCTGAATGCTGTCTTTGGAATATCTTCTTCTTTGATCTTTAATTGATGGTATCCTGATCTCAAGTCAATCTTTGGAAAGCACTTTGCTCCCTTCAGCTGATCAAATAGGTCATCTATTCTTGGTAGCAGGTAACGGTTCTTAATCGTCACCTTATTCAACTCCCAATAGTCCATATATAACCGCATACTTCCATCTTTCTTCTTTACAAACAGAACATGTGCTCCCCATGGTGACATACTTGGTCGTATCACTTCTTTGTCCAACAATTCTTGTAGCTGACTCGCCAACTCTTTCATTTCTACTGGTGCCATCCTATATCGGGCCTTCGAAACTGGTTCCGTGCCCGGAGCAAGGTTAATCTCGAACTTAATTTGTCGATCTGGAGGTAAGCCTGGTAGTTCATCTGGAAACACATCTGGGAATTCGTTGACTACAGGAATATCTTCTATACTGAGGTTGTCCCTTTCTGAATCCACTACATAAGCTAGGAACGACTCGCAACCTTTCCTAAGTAACTTCTTAGCCTGAACGATTGTAAGAAACAGTTGCTCTTGCCTCTGTCCCTTAAATACTACTTTCTCTCCACTCTCCGTCTTTAAATACAGCTTCTTGGACTTACAATAAATTTGGGCGTTATTCTTCCCTAACCAATCCATGCCTAAAATTATATCGAACTCTCCCAACTTGAAGAGTATCAAGTCGGCTGAAAATTTATACCCCGAAATATCAATCTCACACTTTGGACAGAGTTCACTCACAGGAATCTTCTCTTGATTCGCAATTACCACATTTACTACCTCATTCATAACCATTTTATCACATTAAAGTTTATCAACAAAAGTTTCTGATATGAAAGATCTCGTCGCTTCAGAATCAATCAATACTTTAGCTTCGACATTATTTAGTAAAAGTGTACCTGCTATCACCTCAGAATTCTGAACAGCGTCCTTCATTTTTAAATCAAATTTCCTTGTTGTCGCTTGCGGAGTTGTTGTAGGTGGTGGAGGTAAGGCCAATACCTCCGCTGGCACGCTTGCACTGGTACTTGCCACGTTCATCAGAGCTTTGACTGGTCCGGTTGACTTGCACTCCCTAGCTATGTGTCCAGTCATTCCATACTTGTAGCATGTAACCCCGGCTTCGGCATCTTACACTCGTTTGCCAAATGTCCCTTCTGGGTGCACCTATAGCATGTCATGCTCAACTTATTACACACTCCTGGGTGCTTTCTTCCATAATGCTTGCATTCTGGTCTCTGAAATCTGTTTTCTCCAACTTGTCCTTGGCTTGCCTGGTTGTTCCCCTTTGATTCTTGTCTTTTGCTCAAATTTCCCTTCTTTTGAAAATTTCCGCCTTTATGGAATCCAATCCTCTTCATATTCTTATCTTGTGAATTTCCTTCTTCAGACTTTTCTCCATAGAATGAAACCTTTCTCTTCTTGTTATCCCTTTCCTTCCTAGACTGCATCCCATTACTCTCAATCAGACATACTCCCTTGCTTCAATTCAAGAAATTTAAGTTCCATCTGATTATGCATGTACTTAGGGTAGTACTTTTCCAGAAATAACTTCTTAAATCTTTCCCAGGAAACTTGTTGATTTGCCTCCATAGCTTTCACTGAATCCCACCAATAAATGACTTCTCCCTTCAGGAAGTAAGTAGCATATGGTGTCTTATGATCGTCCCCTAACTGTACCAATTCAAAAGCTCTTTCCATTTCTTTAATCCATGTGTTTTCTATTATTGGATCAGTGGTATCATGAAATGCAGGTGGATTCACATTCTGAAAAGCCTTGAAAGTAACAACTTGTCGAGGTGGTACTGTGGATCAGGTGGTTGGTGTGGTTCACGGTTATCTTGGTTTTCAAATTATTGTTGAAGAGTTAGTTGTTGTTGAGCTATAGCATTTGTTTGCGGTTGTAAGGTTTCCAGTAATCGAAGAATGTTTTGATCTGTGGTAGATGTGGTTGTTGGGTTCTTCTTTTTGGGTGCTTGTTGGGTTCTTTTTGGGTGGCATAATCCTGAAATAAGAGTTTCGTCAAAATAGGTATGAATAATGAGATAATTCGAGGGTGTCGCATGGCATTCTTATTCACATATGAGGTCAAGTTTCAAATTAAACGAATAGGGTGATGCATATAAAAGCGTAAAGCAAACGGAACAATAGTGCATAATAATTGAAATTTAAGGTCACAATACATCAAGATTAGAATAAGGTCTGAATTTAGGAATAACATGCTTATTTAAAGGAACAACAGGGAGTTCTACATAGTCCGATAATACAACAACATGAAAAGTAGATAATGGAAAGAACTAAGGCTCCACTCCGTCAGAACGGGGTTTGGTAGTCTTCTTCTCTCGAAGCGTCTTCACAATACTCTGGAGCTCATCCGCCACCATATGGATGATATACTGGCTGGTACGGTCTTGGTACGATGGCATCTCCTCAAGCTTAGTGTTGACATACCGAACCAAAGTCTCAAGTCTCGCAGTCATCTGCTCCTTAGGCTTTCCTTCATAGTTTCGGCTGTCCGGATACACGTTCTTCAATCGGTCTATCAGTCGGTCATACTTGCCCTGAAGCATGTCAAACTCGCGCCTCAACTCAGCATACATGGAGAACGCAATAGTGTCATCCGACCCAGAGGATGACGAGGAATGCGCCCTTTGCTGATAAACCATACATAGATATATATAAGAGGAGTATTAATAATAAATTTACTTAACCTACTCTATAGCATAATATCTATAACTTATACATATATCCTATAACCTACTTGGGCTGTCTAGGGACTCTAAATCGTAGCTCTGATACCAAAACCTGTCACACCCCTAACTTAACAATACATAATATAAAACTATTACAATATTTAAAAGAAAGTAAATACAACCGAATCCATGATCTTACCATTTAGGGTTTGGATCTGCCCAACACTATTAACTATTACAACTGGTTTTAATATCGAGTTCTCACACAAAACTATCACTTATTCTACCCGAGCTCGAACATACGCATCGGCATCACAAGTTTTACGTGCTGTCTGCCTGAATCTAACCATAGCCGCTAGCTATAATATCAGGGTGAAATCAAGTAGTGAGCCAAATGCTCAACAAGTGCTAAACAATATGGTACAAAACATAAATCGAGATATATAAGAGATTAACAATATGAAGATAGAGCTAATAATAATAAGAGATGAACTTTTTGGGTGATAGCATCATTTGTTTGTATCAAAAAATTTCCAAAATCATTTCTTAATCAAAAACCATTTTATGACGCTACGGATTACAGCCGGTGATCAGCCGCGAAGTAATCCCGAACCTCGCTGGGTTCTAAAAAATTAATGGGATCCCTAGGCAACTTTTAAGCCTACAATTTAAGTGTGGAAAGGACTTGCGTCTCAGGCCAGATCCACCATTTAAAGAAAACATTTATCCCCCTTTGGGACTGAAAATCCAACTTTTTTAATCATTTCAAAAACTGATGCCGATTTACAATTAATTTTTAAATAGTAAACATTTTTATCAAGGGGTATGAATCCATTTTGAAATAACGGAAATATGTCTACTATGGCCATGATCCACTAGGCTTTACGCTATCAGGGTAATTGGAAGGTTTCTATTCTCAAGGACTTTGACTAGGAGATTTAGTAAGGCTATCGGATAATATGAAAGAGTAATGCCAGACTAGGCTTAAAGCAATGGTTTCAGATAAGGTATACGTATTAAAACATCAAGAAGATAGACATTACTAGTTCCATGTATGATAGAGGTGTTAAAATATAAAGAAAGTGATCATCACCTCAAGGTATAACAGGGTATCAAGCCTTAGGGTAAGGATAGGGTTACCAAACAATCATGAACGACTTTAAGGAATGACTGACTTTTAGGTATCAAGATAAAGTTTCTATCGAGGTTCTTACAAGAGTTGAATCAAAGCATCAGGGTGCAATATCACGATTTCTCAGGAATTCATAGCATGCTAATCAAAAGGATCAATAAAGTATAATAACAAATCTCTATTTTATCATAGCATCACATTTACCTTGGTATACTAGCATAATATGACATTTTGATCTACTTGCATAACAATCTTCCAATAAGGTTAAATTACTTGCAATAGACACTTGAGGGTTCATGGCATTTCAGAATACTCATATCATATATAGGAACTAGTTATCACACACTTGCGGTGTAAACAAAAAAGGCATGTTGAATCACTTGCCTTGAGAAAGGCTGGACTGGACTGGCAGGTATGAGCAACTGGAAGCTTTAATCGACCATTATGGAAAGTTTACCCTCGTCTAGAGATCCTACACAAATAATAATAACCTCATTATAATATATTTTCACCAACTCAACCTATTTGCAAACCGAAATTAAACACAATGGCACTTAGGCCTATATACACGCAATTATAATCACCTTATAAACATAATAGTACACATGGCCACATATGCTTACATACCATATTTAAGTACCAAATAATATCACACACGCCATATTGCAACACTAGGCTTGGATGATCTCGCTCCACAACTTAAGTCACTTAATCGCTAAACTAAACAAAATCTCGAAATTCTGGCTTCCTAACTCGAAGTGCCTTTACTAAAACATCCAATTCCTATTGACCCTAACTTGGGCCTTTCACTCTACTGGCTTTATGCTATCTTGCAACTATAGTGGTCAACCTAGGCCTCATTCATAAGTGCTCTAAAACTATGTGGTAAGTGATGGTGCTTATTATAGCAAATTTCAGAATGACATCTATGGTTTCTTGGGTGCATTTGACACTCTTACACTTCAAGTTTACCTCCAAAACTTCTACACTAGACTCTTCTGATCCTAAGGCAACTCCCAAACTTGATGTGGCTCAAGGGCCTAGCTTGGGCCTCCCTAGGCCTAAGCTTAAATTCCCTGGTTCCCCTGTTTTTCTGGGCAGAAAAGGTCCTGACTTGAACTCACTTGTGACACTTTATTCTAACTCAAATCCTATGAACTATGACTGGAAAAACTCCCCTGACATTCCCTCTAACTAAGGACCAACAGGGCCTATTGAGGGACTACCTATGACATGGTGAAAACTTCTTATTTCTAAGTTGTAACAAAACTGTCCTCTGCTGGACAGATTTTGTGATTCCACTCGTGCACCTAACCAAACGTCTTACAAACCCCCAACAAACACCTAAAACCTATTATATAATCCTAGTGCTAGCTTCTGGTGGCTTGGGCCTCAAAATGCACAACAATGTCATGGTCAAATCTCACTCTAAACCTCAGGGTACCAAACAGATTTTCTGCAGAAACTAATACTCTCCTTTCACCAAGGTTCTTACTTAACAAACCCAGCCAACAACAACCAAAAACCCAAACCAAACCTTAACTAAGGTGATCTACTGAACTAACTCTCTTACACTCAAAATAGGCTTAAAGGAGATCATCCTTACCTAAGGTGCAACATAGCAAAATAAAAGTAATCACATTACACAAATTCCAAGTCATCAAGTTTTCAAGGACAACAACTTTACTTTCTTTATAAATATAAACGAATTAACATCACATATTAAGGAGCAAAAATCTTAATTAATATCTTAAGGTAACTGAAATTAAAGCTTACTAACAAAATATCAATCCAAATGATCAAGAACTTCAAAATTCAAGAGTGGTTTACATGCATGCATGCCTTCGAATCTTACAAGCCAAAACAACATGATTTCCAAATAAATTTTCATCATAATTCAACATGCAAGCCTAACATGGATTATAACTAAATGACCACCTAGCATGCAAAGGTTTTTACCAAGCTTTTACTACAAATTTTCATGTTATCATCACAAAAACACACAAAACTAAACAAGGCAACAAAACACCATCCATTCGGCTCCTATCAAGTCATGGCCGAATGGATTAGGGTGAAAACAAAATTTGCATAAGTGTAACACACTCATGTCTAGCCATTCTCAACCCTATGATACTATAACTCATGGTGAAAGCGTTGGATTCACAAGAATAGAGGATGTTCACTTTGAGTTTAACAAAAACACCACCATGCAAGGTCAACACATAAGTTTTTCACTCTAAAGTTTTGAGATATATAAGAACAACATGAAGGAGTAAGATTAATTGATTATAGGATGATTGTTTGAGTGAAAAAATGAATAAAGGAAGGGAATGGGGGTCCTCGGCTATGGGATGGCCGAGAGGGAGGGTTGAGCCGAGAGGGAGGGAGGAGGAGAAAGGGGAGGGTGAAGTGGGAGTGATCATAACTCTTTGATTTGTTTTTATGTCCTTTATTTGACTAAAATGTGAGTGGATTTAGGAAATGACAAGAGTAACCCTCTAGCTAAAGTTAGGCCTGTTAGGTCACACACACTGTAGAAGGGGGTTGAATACAGTGTTTAGCACAATCAAATCGATTATAAGAACTCAAGTAACAGAAAATAGATTTTATTCAACACAATAAATTATGTTACAATATGGAACTGTCGTCTCTCAGTGATGAACAAATTATCATGAGAGCTGCTACAGTTACAAAGAATAATAACTTCGATAATCGTAACACTTATAGTGTAAACTCTATGCCTGTGTTTATATACTACACAGTTACAAGATAAATTCTAATTGATATGGAATATAATTCTGCTTCCTAAAATATATCAACCAGTTATCTTTTCTTCCAAGTATTCTATTCTTCATATAATTCCTTCTTCATGCATATTTATTTCTGTCTTAGTCTCGATCTTCTTTCCTTTCAATCAGCCGTCTTCCTTATCTGAAAGTCATCTTAAGTCCTGATATTATCTCCTGATAAATATCTTCTGATCACTTAAGTTCTGATAACTTAAGTTCTGATATCTTAAGTTCTGTCTTCAGTATAAGTGCTGATTTCCAGTTAAGTACTGATTTGTCCTGTTAGGTAAGATCTGAAAAACTAAACACAAATCATATAACACATGACATTATCAAATATATCTAACAAGGCCATTTTGCATACAAGGTCAAGGAGGTAATTTGGCTAACAAGATGTGAGTTAGTGGGGTTGGAAATGTCTTCTTTGCCCTTTAATTGAATGGAAGAGTGATTTACATGCAAGGGTTTCCATGTAATTTGCTAATTATTAAACAACTAATTTTCAAAGATTTACTTTTATAAAATAAAATAAAAGTTCAAAAATTATAAAATTTATACCATAAAATAACTTGGATTTTTAGAAATTTTATGAGATCACTTTTGTAATTTGTGAGTGAAATAATTTTTAAAAGATAATTTTCCAAGTTATAGAATATTCTTTATAATTCAAAAATAAGGGCAATTAATAAAACTCTTGCTTTGAAAAATTTATATATACTACATAGAGCAATTTATGATGCAGTAATTTCCATTCACACAAACATACAATCATATGCATATTTATAATCGACTCTTATATGATACCGAGTTCATAAATAATATTACACAAAATGCCGGTCGTAACAAGAACCTCCATTTGAATTGAAGAGAATTTAATCAGGTTACTGTCATGTACCATGATCTCAAACCTTGTTCTTCTTGCAAATAACTAACACTTGAATGTGTTTATTTAAAGCTATCACGGAGTCTTCAGTAAAAACTAATGAAACCTTTGTTTCTCTGTTAGTATCATTAAGATCTACATCAACAAGTAGTCTCTAACCAACTAAATGTTGTTTCCGAGTGGTGATCACAAATCAAGAATTATATCACTTGATTTTCGAAAACATTTGAGAAAAGGATTTAAGTATTTCAGTTGTGAGAAGAAATTTAAGATATAAGATGTGTTATTTTATGAAATGAGTGTGAACAACTTTCTTGAATAGAAAAATAAAGTCTCAAAAGTATGTCTGAAATAGACATTTTAGATAATCAAGTACACTCAAAGATAATAATCCTCATTGGCTAAGAATTAAATCTTTCATAAATTTCTTCTTTAAAAACTGTTACTTCCTGTTGTGTGATTAATCTGTACTGAAGTGATCATATGAACTTAAACAGAGTTTAGTTTCTTCACATGCACTATTTAAAATATCTGAAATTAAGCATGCGGTACTAATTTGAATATGAACAGTCAAAATCATTCAAGAACAAAAAAGACAGTAAACAAGTAGTCATTTATTCACTTAAAGAGTCAAATAAGGCAAAAACATTTTCATTAATAATCAAGAAGCAGAGTACAACATTTTATATAATTTTAAAGATAAAACCCTAAAACAATCTAGCTACTCGGACTTCTTCTACCTCTTTACTGCTTGCTCCGCCCTTATCGCCATGTGATGATAAATCCTACTCATTGTGCCTGCAAGAGAGATGATATTCTCTTACAGCTCAAGAGATGCTTGACGAGCACGTTCCGCCAGTTCAGCACAAAGTTCTTCTTTAAGAAGAACTTCTCCGGTGAAGAAATGTAGTTCCAACTGATCATCCCAAGAGAAATGATCATAGACTGAGTTTAGAACTTCAGTTGGGTATTAAACTTCACCACCAATATGAACCTTAAGTTCGTATGGATCAAAGTACATCTTTTCATCACTAGGATTGAAGATCGGCAGATAGCATCCACCATTGCATGTGTAAAACTGGGGTTGAACATGATGATGAGTTGAGTATGAAAATACAGTGAGAAGTGTTTAGAGTGGAGGGTTGTATTTATAGCAAAGAAGTTAAAAACTGAAGGGACTCTTTAATTAACCATGTAATAATTAATCATAATATGACTACATAATTACGCGTATCTAGGTAAACAAAAAGTAATTTCTCTCTTCAGATTCCTATTCCCAATGCAAGTACTCAAGTATTACTAGATACTTACATCAGTAGCTAACCCATTTAAGCAATTAAAAGATATTCCACTAACTCACTGATTAATTGAAAATACTGCGTAACAATTTATTTCTAATCAATTCAAAATAAACAATGAAGTATAACAGTTAATCAAGATTTGACCATTATTAGTATTTTAATCACAACTATCAGGACTTATCAGTCAAAACTGGTTTGACCAATATCAGAATTTATTAACTACTGACATAATCTATTAGTCAAAAAAATTTTAACTAATAACACAGCATTTACGCCTAATCAGTAGTTCAACATGCAGTTTTCACATAAAATCATAGAAGATAATTGCATGTTATCATGACATCAACATTTAGCACAATAATCAGTATCTAACAAGTACTAAAACATAATAAGATACCATGCTTCAATAATACCAGTAGTCTTAATTATCAGAGTTTGAGAATTTTCCTGATATCATTCCAATTCATTCACCAGTCTTGTGAAAGTAGCTTCACAGAGAGGCTTGGTGATATATCTGATACTTGTTGATCTGTTAGAACAAAGACCAATTCCACTTGACCTGCTTCCACATGTTCCCTTATGAAATGGTACCTGATGCTGATGTGTTTAGCCATTAAATGCTACATTGGATTTCCTATCATTATAATAGTACTTTGATTATCACAATATATAGGAATGAAAGAATACTCAAACCCATAATCCAGTAGCTGATTCTTCATCCATAGAATCTGAGCACAACAACTTCCTGCAGCAATGTATTATGCTTCTGCAGTTGAGGTGGAAATTGATTTTTATTTCTTGCTATACCAAGAAACCAATATTCCACCAAGGAGTTGGCAGCTTCCAGAAGTGCTTTTCCTGTCTATTTCGCATCCTACAAAATCAACATATGAATATCCAATTAGCTTAACATCTGAATCTTTACGATACCATAATCCCAGATTCATGGTGCCTTTGAGATACTTGAAAATTCTTTTCATAGCTAATATATGAGGTTCTCTAGGATCAGCTTGGAACCTTGCACAGAGATAGGTAGCATACATGAAATCAGGTCTACTAGCAGTCATATATAGGAGTGAGCCAATCATACCTTTGTAGTTAGTTATATTTACTGAAGAACCAGTATTTAAATCAAACTTGATTGCAGTGGCCATGGGAGTTGATGCAGCTAAACAGTCTTGCATTCTAAATCTTTCGAGTAAATTCCTAGTGTATTTGGATTGATTTATGAATATTCCTTCATCATTCTGTTTAACTTGAAACCCAAGAAAATAACTCAATTCTCCCATCATACTCATTTGGTACCTGGACTGCATTAGCTTTACAAATATCTCACAGAGTTTATCATTAGTAGATCCAAAAATGATATCATCAACATATATTTGTACTAACAACAAGTCCATACCGTGATATTTATAAAAGAGAGTTTTGTCAATTGTACCTCTTGTGAAACCACTCTCTAGAAGAAATAGAGCAAGTGTTTTATACAAGGCCCTTGGAGCTTGATTTAGTCCATAGAGTGCTTTATCCAGTAAGTAGACATGATCTGGATACTTTGGGTCAATGAACCCTGGAGGTTGTTCAACATAAACTTCCTCTTCGAGTTCTCCATTTAAAAATGCACTCTTCACATCCATTTGGAACATCTTAAACTTCTTGTGAGCATCATAGGAAAGAAAGATTCTAATTGCCTCAAGCCTTGCAACTAGAGCAAATGTCTCATCATAATCAATGCCTTCTTGTTGTGAGTAACCCTTTGCAACCAGTCTTTCTTTATTCCTTGTGATAATGCCCTCACTGTCAGTTTTTTTTTGAACACCTACTTTGTGCCAACTAAAGATCTGTTCTTTGGTCTTGGCACAAGATTCCAGACTTTGTTCCTTTCAAATTCATTGAGCTCCTCTAGCATTGTTGTAACCCATTCAGCATCTTGCAGAGCTTCTTCAACCTTCTTAGGTTTATTTTGAGATAGAAAAGAATGGTAGAGACATTCATTCTGAGTGGCTTTTCTTGTTCTTACACCATTGTAAGGGTTTCCAATGATTAAGTCAGGTGTGTGTGACTTAGACCATTTTCTTACAGATGGAAGTTGACTCCCTGAAGACGAACCTCCCCCTTGATCCATGAACTCTCTGTTATTTCTTTGATTAGTACCACTATTATTTCCTGATGCTCCCCCTGAATCAGTGTTCCCACTGTTATTAGTATTTGACTCATCAGAATTTGAGGAAGGTGAGTCTGATGATCTTTATATTGATGTTTCTTGAGTTGAATCACTTGTAGTAATCTATGGATTTGAGTTATGTTGCTCCCCCTCAATATATGCTTCAGTGTTGGAAGAATTTCCATTGTTCTGTGGAACCTCGGAGCATTGAGTGATATCAGGATTTACTATATTAGGGTCAGGACTTAAAAGTTCATCATAAGGTACTTCATTTTCAAATCTCAATTTTTCATGGTCATCTGCATCTTCTAGACCTATTATCTTCTTGTCATCAAAAGATACATGTATAGATTCCATGACTGTTCTTGTTCTCAGATTGTAAACTCTGAAGGCTTTTTTGGATAATGGATATCCCATAAAGATTCCTTCATCAGCTTTTAGATCAAACTTGGTTAGCTGCTCCGGATGAGTTTTGAGAACAAAACACTTACAACCAAAAATATGAAAATACTTCAAATTTGGGTTATTTCCCTTCAACATCTCAAATGGTATTTTTCCATGCATGTTTCTCAATGTTGTATTTTATGTAAAGAAAGCAGTTTGCACAACCTCAGCCTAGAAGTAGGTAGGCAAACTTGCTTCTTCTAGCATGGTTCTTCCAGCTTCTATGAGAGTTCTATTCTTTCTTTCAACAACTCCATTTCTTTGTGGAGTTCTAGGAGCATAAAACTCTTGTTTTATCCCCTTGAGTTTGCAGAACTCTTCCATAGTGTTATTCTTAAATTCAGTTCCATTATCACTTCTGATGATCTTCACTTTGTATGTTGATCCTTTATCTAGATCCCTCACATGATCAAGAAGAATGGATGGAGTTTCATCCATGGTGTGCAGAAAATACACCCATATGTATCTTGTATATTCATCAATAATTACAAGTGAATACCTCTTATTGGCAATTGACATAACATTTACTGGACCAAAGATGTAACACCCCCAGATCCGGGGTCGGGGATCCGGGTCGTCACGAGTTCCATCTCCCTTAATAATACTTAATCTTAACAATCAACCAACTGCTGCGTACTGTGACCTTACAATATACACACACACACCACAAGTTATAGTCCCAGAGATGACTGCAAAAAAAAATAACA
This sequence comes from Apium graveolens, assembly GCF_009905375.1. Lineage (NCBI taxonomy): Eukaryota > Viridiplantae > Streptophyta > Magnoliopsida > Apiales > Apiaceae > Apium > Apium graveolens. Next base: position 181,063,322 of record NC_133651.1, read on the forward strand.
CAAGTCATTTTATTCCACAATTATAAGCCATTACACCTCAAAAGGGTTTCTGAATAAATTTACATTTCTTTGCCATTATTACAATTCATATTATACATAAGTCTGGTTCATCAATAGTTGAAAACCTAGCCTATTGGTAGCTCCTACCTCAGCTACGGCGGCATCAATGCTTCCGAAAAACTACGGAACATTTTCTAACCACTTGCGAATTGGAAGCTTGGTCTTGTTCATCCTTTCTATCTGTTGTTGTGTGATGAAAGAAGAAAGCAAGGGTGGGCAACAAGCCCACCAAAATACTGTGTATAATGGTTAACAATGTATGAGCATTCTCATAGTACTCAAGAAAGTCTTGGTCAAGAAGAAATGAACCAAGTTTGATATCTTAACGCGACCAAGTCGCAAAATATTCAGTATATATATATATATATATATATACTTTTCACAATATTTGAAATCCTCTGACATGTATAACATCCACAGAGTTCCAGTTTATAACTTTATAAAAATATCGTTGCAAGGTGATCTCATATATCTAACCTTGTCTCAACGTTTTTCTGAAACCTTTGTCATTCATAAGACAATCATTAAATAGATATAAGTTTAAAAGATGAAGTTACAAGATACTCCAATATACTTATATCTTTTCTGAATACTACTTGAACTACCACCGTTCAATGTATAAATAGTTCATCCCATAGATTAAGCTACAAGACAAAACTTGTATAGAATCAATCTTTAAAATAACATCAAAATAAAATGAAGTTATGAGATACTTCATTTGATGCAAACATCATTTTGAAAACTTGACCCTGCCAACACTCAACAATCGCCCAACCATAGCCTTTCTATCGAAGTACTCTGGGTAGTGTTGCAGAAATATCCAATTGGATGATGAACTCATTACGGGAGTTTTTCCGCGCCAGGAAGACCACTTACGATGATCAGTCGTAGTAGTGCAACCCCACCATTTTCTACATATAGAGGAGAACCTGTCGGATTTACTTGTCAACCGAACACTGGACTCCTAAGGAATGGACCGTCTTAGCGGAACTTCCAGGCCACTTGGGCCAATATAATAAGGCTGGGCCGGCGCCACTCGACCACTTACGCCACTCCTAGTTCAGATGAAATCCATGACTCTGAAACGTAAAGCTCGTCCCCCCTTTCCCCAAGTAGAAACTTGTTGATACGGCTCCACCAAGAAGTCGTATCTAGTTGGAAAGGAAAACTCACCGATATTTCCCAGGCGATGCCTGTTAATGGATTAACTTGTTCCAAGATTTTTACTTCCCGAGTGTCGGGTAAGTAATCAAAAACTCTTTTATCAAAATAGCAACCTTGTTGCAAATATACAATACACCACAGAGCCGGATCCCTCAGGTTTTGAGCGAGTATTTAAATCCCCTTCGAAAGGAGGATCTTAAATATAAAAATGAGTTTTGGGATCCGTTCTAACTTTTAAAATCATTTTGAAGACTCGCAAAACATTTTTAAGAATGTTTGGAGTGATGCTGATTTACTAAAATAAATCAGTCCCGATATATTAGGAAATATCTGAATATTATTATTTAAATAATATCCTCATAAAGAATAATCTTTATAGAAATAATTGAAGTAGAAGTTTTAAAACTTATACTTGCAATGAATATTAAATAACCAAAGATATACTTATACGAAAGTACTATCTTTATTTGAATAATCAAAAGTGAGTTTGATTATTGACACATTATTCCTTAATAAAATAAAGAATAATAATTAGTAAATAATCGGAGTCATAAGTCTTCTAATGAATATTCAAATAATAATATTCATTAATAAAATAAACGGAGTCATAAGCCCTCGAATGAATATTCAAAATAATATTCAATAATAAAATAAACGGAGTCATAAGCCCTCGAATGAATATTCAAAATAATATTCAATAATAAAATAAACGAGGTCATAAGCCCTCGAATGAATATTCAAAATAATATTCATTAATAAAATAAGGTTATCGAATAAACCTTATTTGATTCATAGTTTTAAAAACTATTCATATATATATATAAATATATATATATATATATTATACTCAGGAGTATCGACTCCCGGTTTTAGAAAAAAGTTCACCTTTGGGTCCCCTATACTAAGGTTATATGCAAATTACCGCTTATCTCTAGCATAGGTATTATCAACTGAATCAACAGATATATGTATCAAGAATACGAAACAGGCATGCATATATACCATATCACATGCTACAATATATCGCAAGAATTTGCTAATTAACCATCATTCATCTATCACAAGATAATGCATATACATATGTATACATCACAACAACAATATAACGGATAGAAAACTTGCCTGAGTGCTCCCGGATAGACTTAAGCTTAGAGTGGGTCCGATAACCTATGAACAATAGCATAAGTCGGAATTAAACCCCGGTCGCTTAAGAAACTAGACTTTAACCATTTAGAGTCCTAACGTTCGCTTTCGCGCTTAACGATTCACTTAAGTCGCTCGAGTACCCTCGGCTCCACCATTTTTAATAAATTAACCATTAAGGGTTTTAAGGCGATTCTTTCGCGAGTACCTTACCAACTGCCTAATCCACTTTACATAAATGTTTCATACACCAATTAGTCATTTAAGGTCCTTAACCAAGGTTTCAAAGTAAGGCAAGGGGTAATGGTTCGGTCGCGAAACACCGTTACTTAAAACAGTCGTTTCTCCTAAACCGTACATCGGATTCAAGCGTACCACATATCAAAACGAAGCTCGTAACATGAACTATCTAAAAATGTAAATGGTCAAAACCTAACAGTGAGTTCTAGGGTACTGATGTTAAGAGCAAAAACAGTCTAAAGTAAATCGGACATTACGACGGCTATGTTTATGCGATTTCCCAAATTTTTACCATTCCAAACCATATCAATCCAACTACCAATCAATAACAACTCAAGATACACATCAATGCTACTGATTTCAGTCATAATAAGCTCAAGGATATCAATCCAATCATATATTATAACACCTCTAAATTCAACTAAACAACTTAACAATTAAGCTCGAATCATGCTTATCATTCAAATTACTACTCATCCATCCAAACCATCTCCAAACTTCAACATTCAAACTTATTACTAAAGAGTGTGAAGATTTATACCTTTCTTGGAGGGGAGAAAGTTACCAGGGAGCCTCAAAGAATATTGATCTATCCTTATATAACCTTGATCTTGCAAATGAAATCAAGAAACACAAAGTTAAAATTTGAAAACACTATTCACCCTAATCTTTGGTGAATTAATTAACTATGAATCCATTTGAATCAAGAGCTTAAAATCATACCCAAGCTAAGTTATGAAATGTAGAATCCATAAAACAAACCATGGAATTTATGCTTGAGTGGAGCTTGGACTTTGGATTTTTCTTCCTTGTTTTTTCCTTGAAAGCCGAGAGCAAAGATGAAGAAAATGAAATAACTTTGTGTTTTTTGGTGAAAATGAATTGTTGGTTGACTTGGTTGGTTGCTTTTGATTTGTTTTATTTTATTACCTTTTACCATGGTAACTTTTGTGGGGTTCTAAATCAACCAACAACACACTTTGCTTTGGTCATGCTTATGTTACCATGTGATGTCACCCTCCCACCTTTATCCTCTTCTTATTGGTTTGATGACATCATCCTCACTAACCTCTTTGCTTAGCTTGTAATTACTTGGCTAATGACCGCTGATCTGTTATATGGTTCACTTAACTTTCGTTTTCGTTTATCGTTTGAGGGATCATACCCGGGATCTTATTACTTGGGTCTCCTTAACCTTTCTCAATATATTATATTCCTTTTATGATCCTCTCTTAAAATCCTTGAATTTAAATCCTTTTTATCCTGTTACCTTATACCCAATTCTTTCGATATCTGGTGGATTTTCGGGAAAAATCAAAATGTTCACATTTGGATTCTGACGATCTTTACATCCACTTATATATCATATAGAGTACCAATAAAATCTCAGAATATCCATAAAAGAACCCCTACATAGTGTGGCATGAAAAGTTTTCTTATTCAGCATAATCAGCAAAAAACACTATTCATAAGGGTTTCAAAAATTCCAAAATTTGGGGTTATTACAAAAGAGATTAATATGAAGTAGATGATATGGTTCAAGAATGGAGGATTTAGTTTTACTCTTGAAAGATGTTTTCCTTTGCTGGGCTTTTTGTCATGAATCACATAAGCCATCAGGAGTAAACACTGCATTGGGCAATCCTTTCACAAGATATTTCCTCACAAGTTCATTGATATTGTTGAAGTTGAGGTGAGAAAGTCTTTTATGCCAGTTCCAGTTGTCTTCCATAGATTCTCTACTCAGTAGACAAACTTCTAATTCATCAGTACTTGTGTAGACCCTGGCTTCAAATAAACTACCATGTCTTACACCAGTCAATGCAATCTTGCCATCAGACTTACTGAAAATTTCATAATGCTCCTCGTAGAAGTTAACATGGTAACCTCTGTCATAGACTTGACTCACACTGATCAGATTATGCTTGAGTCTTGCAACTAGAGCTACATTTTCAATGATGACATTTCTAATTTTGATTTTTCCATATCCCAAGATTTTTCGTAAGTTGCCATCTCCATAAGAAACACTTGGGACAGCCTTCTCCTCAAATTTTGATAGCAGAGATTTATAACCAGTCATGTGTCTTGAGCATCCATTATCCAAGACTAGAGCATTCCTCCTATCACCCTACAATCAGTGATTTGAATTAGTTAGTGTTTTTAAAGGACCCAGACTTGCTTGGATCCTTTGGCCTTATTAAGTTTGTTAACATATACAACAGAAGAGTTTTCATCAGAGTTTATGTTAACATTCTTACTATTAGTATTTATACATACAGAACCAGATTTTGCTTTAACTAAAGAGGGTTTCAGTTTATAGTTTCAGTTTATAATAATCATAATACAAACTGTGATACTCTTTACATGTATAAATAAAGTGCCAAACAGTACCATAATGAAAACAAGGACTCTGTGGTTTATATCTAACTGTTCTATACCTAAACTCTGATTTGGAAGGAACAACATTTATCTCTTTATTCTTCATGCAAGAATTAGCAAGATGATTAGTATTACCACAGTTTGAACAGGTCTTTCTAGGTGCATTAGGAGGAGTTACATAATTTTCTTTCTTATTAACACCTAACTTGCCATTCCTATTTTTCTTAGATATTTTCCTCTTGTCTTTCATGTGTAAGTCCTTCAGCTTTTGCTTAAGCTTTTTTTGAGTCATTGAACCAATATTTATTGATTTTGTGTGAACTTGTTCAATCTTATCAGTAATTAAGTTTGATCTAGGTGATGAGGTTGTACCTTCCTCATGGATTGACTTAACAGTATTAGCACTTGGATTAAACTTAATGGTCTTTATTTGAACCTTGTTCAGTTTGATCTTGCTATCAGTTTTTATTGGTTCTGTTTTCTCGGTTTTTTTTCCACTTTTCTTATCAGAATTAGATCTAGCAGAATATCCTAATCCTGATCCCCAACATCCATTCTCTGAAATTTCCCCAGTTGTCTTTCCTGAGTTATTCCAAAGTTTAATAACTTCTCTTTTTTTAGCTAACTCCTTCTCTAGATAAGCATGTTTTTCTAACAATTAACATAAACAACATTATCTCTTTCTTTTGGAATTTCTAGCATGGAAAACAACTCAATTTCTAGGTGATCACTCATTTTCTTAACTCAGAGTTTTCACTCTTGATTCTATTATTCTCTAAGGTTTGATACATATAACTAACATGCAGAGTCTTAAGAAATAATCTTAATTCATAGATATCATCAGTATTAAAAGCAAGAATAGTATGAGGTACCTTTAATTCAACATTGTCAACCTCAGCATCAGCATTTTCCATGAGAGCATAATTGATCCCATCATCTAAATCTGATAAATCATCCCAGTTTCTCTTCTTTGAGATCAAAACTTGTTTCTTCTCAGCTCTGGGTTTTCTGGAGTCAGCTGCAAAGTGTCCAATTCCATCACAGTTGTAACATTCTCTTTTGACTTTTTAGGTTTTCCAGATCTTAATTCCTTTCAAGGAGATTAAGCCATCACCATTGGATGAAAATTTGAAAAATGAAAGGCAACGACTTAGATTAACACTCCTGTACATAACACCCACCACCAATATTATCCCGCCTAAAACTTTCCACTACATATAGTTGCACCTAGTGTTCACTCCGATAACTCCACACACTATTCTCATTTCAAACAAAATGGACCCACAAGATGGAAAGTTCTGGTTCGGTGTTGTTGTTGGAGCTACGATGGCGTTGGGATTAATGGAAGCTAAAATAATTCAGGATTCAGTTCCAAAAAACGTGAGTTGAAAGCGAATACGGCAATATTTCCCAAAGGTGATTCTTCAGGACCATCGAATAGCCTAAAAGCTACTCATCTATCACCTATCACCCCCGTGGAGAAGAAAAAGCCTCTCGCCGATGACGGACTTGTTGTTGTTTGACTACTTCCTGGTTGTTGTTATTTTTTTGGAGGGAGGGAATGGAATGGAGTGTTATGCAGTATACTATGCACAAATATCACACGCACCCACAAACAACTAACGATATGCAAATGTAATACATGCCACTGCTCATTTAAATATATATATATATAAATATATATGTGTGTGTGTCAAAATTACTTTTATACCCCTCTGTTGTTTTCCCCCCTTGTATGTAAATGTATGTATACTAACTTTCCTTAATTTTTAGGTCCTTAATTTGCGCTCTCATTACATTTTAATTGAATCGATGAATGTATGTTTGTATAGATGTACACATCGATATCGAATCGTCCAAGTGTGTGTGTGTGTGTGTTTGTATTTGTGTTTGTGTATATGTGTGTGTTTGTGTGTGAGATATATATATGGATCTATTGTTATTCCGTTAATCTTACTCGCGCGAGCATGCTAACTGATATATACATATGCCTAATATTTGAATATGCTTTTGTTCATCTGATTTTGTATATTTGCAATATGATTAGAGGGGAATGGAGAACTATGGCTCTATGATTAGAGGGGAACTAGTACCTTTTCTGGAAAATCTTCTGTAATATCCGGGATATGATGTGTAATTATTTTTGTTAATAATAAATATTATGTGATTATTATATGAATTTTGGTAATTATCTATGAAGTGGTATCTGTGTTTGGATATGTAAATATGATATAATTTGAGTATTTTAATTTTTATATGTCCAAAATAAAATATAGATAATTGTCATATCTTCCTATTTATTTTTATGATGATTTATGATTTTATCGGACATTTATGGATTTTATAATTTCTTTTTCCGAGTAATTACAAACTATTTTATATAATCGGGAACCAGCCGACCTCAACCGTTTTTACGTTTATATAACCCGAAACTCTTCCGAGAACACCTTCCTAACCTAATTGTAATATTCTGAGCATTTTCCATGTTTCGACTTTTTCGATCTGGCGTACGGTTAGTCCTGTGCGGGTCCCGGCGCAATATTTTTGATACAATATTCGTTTCGGTACATCAATAAAACTCGTATTTTTGATAAACGAGATTTTTTGATTAAACTATTATAATTATCACCTCGTAATACATGTAATCAGGCGCTAAGACCAAGACCGCAGTACAAATTGTACAGATTTGGATAATTATCCCGAAAACAGGTACAGTTTGGATCCGTTTTTATAAATAAACGTACTAATTTATATCTGAAATGATCCAACGGGATACTAATTTCCCGTAATTATAAATAGCCTTTACCGTATTTTATTTCGTACAGAAAATTATTTGCAGCCAGTAAATTATATAATTTTACAGAGAAAATACTTATATTCATATAAACTTCTGAGAATCAAACTGCAATTTCAAGGCGTTACCGGATTCTGATTGGAAAGATCGAGCACTCAAAACGAAGGTATTGAGGTGTTCTATCGAAATCAATAAGCCTTACAACTGCAGAATCAAAGGGTATTTTTCTATATTTTTTATTAATTTTGATTAAAAATATGAATTTTTGTTCGGATGATTATTTGAATGATTTGATACTTGTTTGTTGTATAAATTTTCTTCCTGATGATTTTGATATGTCATATGACTGATTTGGAGTTTAATAACATGTTCAAAATTGAGTTTGATTTTCGAATTTTGAAATTAGGGTTTATAACCCGTATGAATGTTCTTGATTAAATTTGGGGGTTTTTTATTTAGGGATTAATAGATGTTCTAGATGGGTGGGTTTTGTTCACCTTGAAATTTGCAATCGATTGGTGTATAGTATGTTAACAGACGATCCATGGTTCGAAGGGAGTTGTCATTCAAAGTTTCTTCGAGTTCACCGGAAACCGGCGAACTTCCCGGCCAAATTCCGGCCAACTCAGGGGTTATTAGAACGATTTGAATACATGGTTGTGTTCCTTGTGAGAATAGTTATGATCTGGAGGTGATGGTGGTATGAGGATGCCGGAATCAAGTTCTCCGGCGAGATAGGGAAATTTTTCGGCGAGAGGTGTAAAAATTGCAGTTTAGCCCCTGTAGTTTTAAAAACGAAACAGTTTAGTCCCCCAGGTTTCCAGAGTTTGCATATTTTGGATTCCTGTTTATAAAGTATTTAAAAATCATATATTATATTTATTTCAATTATAAAAATTCATTTTTAATTACTGAAAATTCCAAAAATTATTATTTTAATTCCAAAAATTATTTTTAATTCAAAAATAAATCTGAATTAATTAGTTAATTAATTTTAGTTAATAATTAATTGATTAATTGGTCAATTAATTTGATAATTTATTGATTAATTGATTTAATTAATTATTAATTGATTTTAGTTAATTATTTAATTAGATTTAATTATTTATAAATGATTTAAAAATTCCAAAAAATAGTTTCAAGATTTAAAATATTATTTCAAATTATTTTCAAGGCTCGATTGTCACACACCCCAACTTAACAATACATAATATATAACTATTACAATATTTAAAAGAAAGTAAATATAACTGAATCCAAGATCTTACAGTTTAGGTTTTGGAACAGCCCAACACTACTAACTATTACAACTGGTTTTAATATCGAGTCCTCACACAAAACTATCTCTTATTCTACCTGAGCTCGGACATACGCATCGGCATCACAAGTCTTACGTGTTGTCTGCTTGAATCTAACCATAGCTGCTAGCTGTAATATCAGGGTTAAAGCAAGTAGTGAGCCAAATGCTCAACAAGTGCTAAACAATATGATACAAAACATAAATAGAGATATATATTAAAGAATGACAATGTAAAGATATAACTAATAATAACAAGAGATGAACTTTTGGGTGATGGCATCATTTGCTTGAATCAAAAACTTTTTCAAAATCATATCTTAATCAAAACCCATTTTTTGACGCTACGGATTACAGCCGGTGATCAGCCGCGAAGTAATCCCGAACCTCGCTGGGTTCTAAAATATTAATGGGATCCCTAGGCAACTTTTAAGCCTATAATATCAGTGTGGAAAGGACTTGCGTCTCAGTCCAGATCCACTATTTAAAGAAAACATTTATCCCCCTTTGGGACTGAAAATCTAAATTTTAATCATTTCAAAAACTGTTGCCAATTGATAATAAAATTTCTTAAACAGTAAACATCTTTATCAAGGGATTATAGATTGACTTGAAACACTGGAATTATGTTCACTAAATCTTAGGGCCATGATCCACTAGACTTTACTCTATCAGGGTAATTGAAAGGTTTCCATTTACAAGAATTTTGACAAGGAGATTTAGTAGGGTTATTGGATAATATGAAAGAGTAATGCCAAACTAGGCTTAAAGTAATGGTTTTAGACAAGGTATAGGTATTAGAACATCAAGAAGATAAGCATTACTGGTTACAAGTATGATAGAGGTGTTAAGATATAAAGAAAATGATCATTACCTTAAGGTATATCAGGATGTCAAGCTTTAGGGAAAGGATAGGGTTATCAAACAATGGTGAACGACTTTAAAGAATATCTGGCTTTTAGGTATCAAGATAAAGTTTCTATCGGGGTTCTTACAAGAGTTAAATCAAGCATCAGGGTGTAAAATCAAGATTTCTCATTAATCAATAGCATGTTAATCGAAAGGATCAATCAGGTATCATAACAATTCTCTATTTTATCATGGCATCCCAATTACTTTGGTATACTAGCATGGTATGATTTTTGATCTACTTGCAATAAGTACTTGAGGGTTCATGGCATTTCTATATAATACGAAGATAGATTTGAGAATCACTTGGTCCGTGTATAACAAGGTAAATCAGGATACTCGCATCATATATATAAGAACTAGTTATCACACATTCGCAGTGTAAACTAAAAAGTAGGTTGAATCACTTGCCTTGAGAAGGCTAGACTGGACTGGACTGGAAAGTAGGAGCAACTGGAAGCTTTACTCGACCTTTATGGCAAGTTTACCCTCGTCTCGAGATCCTACACAATTAATAATGAGATCATAAGAATGAGACCTAAAAGATGATAACTCTAAACTTAAATATTTCCTGGTCGTAGGATTACTAACTAGTAATTAGTAATCCGCAAAGATTGGTACATACTATGCTTGCTTCATTATGAAGGATGTTTGTTCTCATAGACATTTGTGTGGTGACACTATAGCTAGTATGTAGGTGCTTATTTTAGAATAAGTTCACTGAACATGACTCACACAGCTGAACAACTGATGGAGTTCACTCACGTGTCAGCAGATGTTCACATAGTGATAGTTGTACAAGTATCCTTAGACTTGAGGTCATCATAGTCATCTTGTGTACACTGAACTATACTTTGGTTTAGTTCTGAGTCTCCAGGGACAATAATAAGGGCTCTACTGGGTGTAGGAATTTGTACATGAAGATAGTGTATGATCAATAAAGAATCTACCCCTTCCTGTGAAGAAAGAGAATGTTCAATGTTGATCCACTTATGCTAGTTCAGGAATCTCTGGCCAAAGTGAATGAAATTAGAAAAGAGTTTCTAATTCACATTAATTAGAACTAAGCATAGTGAATGGCAAAGCATGTGATTAAATAAGATAGGCTTGACACGAGTTCCATGCCTTGTATTTAATCATGACATTGCAGGGTAGAAGGAATTAATTGTACGGTAACTATTCACTGAATAGGTTCTTGGTATTCTAAGTAGTGAATTCGTATTATCCGGATAGTCGCGATATGCTGAGAAGTATCCCTCACGATGTAGAATAAATATGATTAATTTATTAATTAATCATATTTAATGAATTAGAGAATTTATATAAATAATGATAAAATAGTTTTATTATTATTTATTTCTACTACCGGCTTAATATTGAACCTACAAGGTCACACCATAAAAGAGAATGATTTAATGGTGGAGGAATTAATTAATAATGGCTGGTAATTATTTATTTGTGAAATAAATAATTAATTAGCAAATTTAATAATTGATTAAATGAGATTTAATTAATTATAAATTAATTAAGAAAAGTTCTTAATATTATTAATTAAGAATTTAATTTGGAAATTAAATCAAGTGAGAGAATTATTTTTCTAAAGTGTTTAGAAAAGGGATTAATGATTAAAAGATATTTTAATTATTAGTTAATTATTTAATAAGTATAATCAATTAAAGGGTTAATAATAATAATATTTTATGGGAAAATTTTCAGCTGAAAATTTTGCCTATAAATATACTATTATAAACCCTATTTGCCAAAAACCTAAAAAAGTGAAGAAAACCCTAATTCTCCCACCTCTTCCTCCTCTATCACATTGATCTCTTGGTGGATACCATTGGAGTGCTTCACACTTGAGGAGCAGCTGCTAGGGATCTCCGCTCGTCGTTATTGAATCGCTTTTAAAGGTTAGAAACGATGCCATATGATTTAATCACGATTTGTATGCCTTTATTTGGATTTTATATCAATAAAATTGTTTTACCATGCTTCCTTGATGAATAAAATCCTACAATGGTATCAGAGCATAGGTTGTATGCATATAGACCTGTGATAAAAATTTCAGAATTTTATGAGCTTGTATGAATTTATTATGATTTTTGCAAGTTATATCATGGATTAATTATGATTGATTAGAAATAGTTTCTCAAAATTGTTTTGACTGTAGATCTGGGTTCTACAAGTGTTGTAGATCGTCTGGGTATTTTTTCATAATTTTCTGATGTGTGGATTAATTATTATGAATTTTTGAAGTTGTTTTTATTAAATTCGTAAATAAATAAATAAATATATATATATATATATATAATCTGTTAGTATATATATATATATATATATATATGTTTGGTATCATGCTGATTAAAGAAAAGGGCAGTACGTTCGGATGTTGATATTGATGGTGATTGGCACGTCGTTCAATGGCTGCTGCGGCGGCTGTTTGATTAATAATAAAAAAAAAGATGACGGGCGCAGAAGAAAGGAACAGGCGCGTGCAAGGAATGCGTTACACCCTGTGGCGCATTCATGGAATGAGTTACACCTTTTAATGGCTTAAAAGGGTTGTAACGCATTACCGGAATGCGTTACAGGGTTAGTAACGCGTTCTTGTAATGTGTTACAGCCCATCTGTTTTTTTTTTAAATTTGATTTCTGGGAGTTTCGTAACTCCGTTTTGGGCGTGCAATATATCGTTGGATTCGTTTTTCCGAGACGGATCTAATGGAGTTGTCAAATATTTTTTATATAAAAGTTTTGAACTGTTTATATTCCCGAAAGTGTTTATGAAACACGTAATTAAATATGAATTTTCAATATTGAGAGAAAGGATGATTCTGTCAAAAGCAGATTTCTATCTGTAAGAAAGGGGTATTAAGAGACGCCTCTTGACAATGCTCCCCCCGATCTGGGAATCATCTGATTATCGATTATTGATTTGAAATATTTAATTTAAAAGGAAGAATCTCTTTATAATATCATTATGATTGTAACATAATATAATCCCTCTAAAATTAAATAATATCAAGTAGTAATTGGCCAATGACACAACGGGCTTGTGTCGGTCAAAGCCTTCCAACATGATAGAAAGTAGTTCTTATTTTTGAATCATTATCATTTCGTGCTACAGCCGAGGGTTTTGATTTCGAAATAAGAAATACTTGTCTATTACATAGAGATGTGTACATTGAATTAGAATCTAAAGGTCGTTACGTGCTGCAGCCATGGGCCATTGGAGACTGATTTAATTGTACAAAATGTTGGGTTAGACTTGACTTAGAATATTGAGTCTGTCGTGCTACAGCCGTGACTTAATTATTCAATAGGCTAAAGTTATATTAGGGAATAACATAAGATGTAATTGACAAGAGTTGTCTGCCTACTGAACATCACATGACGTTTCATGCTACAGCCGAGGTTGTGTGATGGAATATAGGATCCCTATTCCCACGAGCATTATGAATGCTTAATTTTCACTTAGGGGTTGTATAAATTAGATAAACTAGTGGGAGCCACTTATGAATAAAGACCTGATTCATATAGTGTTTTGAAATGAAATTGAATAATTGCTAAGTGTTGTTATGTGTTCATCATTTACAGATTTACTATATACGTTATGTCTTCGATTCATATAGTGTTTTGAAATGAAATTGAATAATTGCTAAGTGTTGTTATGTGTTCATCATTTACAGATTTACTATATACGTTATGTCTTATGCACTATCACTCCGGAGCATACTAGATGCTCACAAGTTGACTGGTCCAAATTTTGCTGACTGGCTTCGAAACTTGAGAATTGTTCTCAAGGTTGAGAAGCTGGAATATGTGCTTGACTCACCTAAGCCTACTGAACCTGCTAGAGATGCACATAATGATGAACATGTTGTGTATCGTAAGTGGATAGATGATATAAATGTTGCTCAAAGTATCATGCTAGCTTCCATGAACATTGAGCTACAGAAGCAACATGAGCATATGGATGCTCACACTATCCTTATACATCTACAAGAGTTGTATGATGTGGCAGGGAGGACAGCTCGATATGAGATATCGAAGGAGTTGTTCGGTTGTAGGATGTCTGAGGGATCATCTTTGAATGACCATGTACTTAAGATGATCAATTTGATTGAACGTCTTGGACAACTTGGTTTTGCCATGGATGGGGAGCTGAGCCAAGACTTGGTCTTGCAATCACTTCCGAGTTCGTTCTCGCAGTTTTTTGTGAACTTTCACATGAATAAGCTGGATGTCAGCCTACCGGAACTCCACAACATGTTAAAGACTGCGGAATCGAATTTTCCCCCTAAGAAGAGTTCTGTTCTTCTAATTGGTGAAGGTTCCAATCCTAAGAAAAGGAAGAAGAACCCTTCCAAGAAGAAGAAAGTAGGTGAGAAAAAGCCGGTTCCACCAAAAGCTGAAGACCCCAAGAGCAAAGCTGTTTGCTTTCACTATAACAAAGTGGGACACTGAAAGAGGAACTGTAAGGTTTACCTTGCAGAATTGAAGAAGAAGAAGGGTAGTGAGACTACCGCTTCTGATTCAGGTATGTTCATGATCGAAGTTAATATGTCACTACGTCAAATTTCTACTTGGGTGTAAGATACCACCTGTGGTTCTCATATTTGCAATTCGTTGTAGGGACTAAAGGGAAGTAGGACTCTTGAAGAAGATGAGGTGATTCTACGTATGGGCAATGGAGCAAGGCTTCCCTCCATATCTGTGGGATCATTTAGTTTACATATGCCTACGGGCAAGACTATTATTTTGAATAGTTGTTATTACGTTCCCTCTATTGTGAGGAATATTATTTCTTTTCCTATGTTGGATTTGGATGGTTTTTCATTTATTATTAAGAATAATGAATGTTCTATTCTTAGAGATAATGTTCTTTATGGATGTGGTACTTTAAATAATGGTCTGTATGTATATGACGTAGAGCATAATTTACTTCAGATTGAACAAACTAATAAAAGAAAAAAGGATGATGAAAATCTCACTTTCTTATGGCAATGCAGACTTGGTCATATTAGTGAAAATAGACTGCGGACATTGCATAAGGAAGGGTTACTTGACCCCTTTGATTTTGAATCATATCCTACATGCGAGTCTTTTCTATTGGGTAAAATGACCAAATCTCCAATTATTGGACATGGAGAGAGGGCTGCAGATTTACTAGGATTGGTACACACAGATGTATGTGGACCAATGTCTACGCAAGCCATGGGTGGATTTTCATACTTCATTACTTTCATAGATGATCGATCTAGATTCGGATATGTGTATTTGATGAAACACAAGTTTGAAGCCTTTGAAAAGTTCAAAGAATATAAGCATGAAGTGGAGAAACAAACCAAACATAGTATTATAACTCTTCGATCAGATCGAGGTGGTGAATACTTGAATGCAGAGTTTCTAGATTATCTCAAAGAAAATGGTATAGTCTCCCAGTGGACTCCTCCATATACTCGACAGTTGAATGGGGTATCTGAAAGGAGAAATTGAACTTTGTTAGACATGGTTCGGTCCATGATGAGCTATGCGAATCTTCCAGTATTCCTATGGGGTTATACATTGGAAACCTCAACATATTTACTGAATAAGGTGCCTTCCAAATCTGTTCCTCAAACTGCATATGAGATATGGAAAGAAAGGAAACCGAGTCTTAAAGACGTTAAGATTTGGGGATGTCCAGCTTATGTCAAGAAAGTTGACCCAGATAAGCTGGAATCTCGATCCATAAAATGTAATTTTGTGGGATATCCTAAAGAGACTTTAGGGTATTAATTTTACACTGGTCATCGGGTGTTTGTCTCCAGACATGCTACCTTCTTGGAAAAGCAGTTTATCCTTGAAGGAAACAGTGGGAGCAAGATTGAACTTGATGAAGTTCAAGAAGCACAAACTACTACGGTTCAAGTGGAAACACCTATTCAGACTGAACAACCTTCTGTGGAACGGCCCATTCATAGGACAGGGAGAGTATCTCGCCAACCTGAGAGGTATTATGGCCTTGTCATTGAGAATGACAATGAGTTGTCAATCATTGATGATGACAACCCTATGACCTATAATGAGGCTATGAGTAGTGTTGACTCAGAGAAATAGCAAAGTGCCATGAAATCCGAAATGGAATCTATGTATACCAACCAAATATGGACTTTGGTTGAAGCACCTGAGGGTGTGAAGCATATTGAGTGCAAATGGGTATACAAAAGAAAGATTGGAGCAGATGGCCAGGTGGAGACCTATAAGGCCAGGCTCGTGGCAAAAGGATTCAAACAAAGGCAATGGATTGACTTTGATGAAACTTTTTCCCCCATAGCCCTGTTAAAATCAATTCGGATTTTGCTTGCGATTGCTGCTTACTACGACTTTAAGATCTGGCAAATGGATGTGAAAACGGCCTTCCTCAATGGGAAACTTGAAGAGGAAGTGTATATGACACAACAAGAGGGTTTTCTTTCCAAGGGAAATGAACACCTAGTGTGTAAGCTGCTGTGAACCATATATGGTTTAAAGCAAACTTCTCATAGATGGAACATCCGTTTTGATGAGACAATCAAAGAGTTTGGTTTTATCAAAAACATAGATGAACCATGTGTCTATAAAAGGTTAGTGAGAGCGCCGTAACATTTCTTGTATTGTATGTGGATGACATACTTCTTATAGGAAATGTTTTGCAACGCTTTCATCTGATTAGGGAGATTGTTGAAAGAGGAGATGTCAACGTCAAGAGAGCTGACACACATAACAACATAGCAGACCCTTTAACAAAGCCATTTTCTCAAAATCACTTTGATCGTCATAAAGATAAGATGGGTATTAGATACCAGAGTGATTGGCTTTAGTACAAGTGGGAGATTGAAAGAGATGTGTCCTAAGTCCAATCACGTATGATAATTTAGGATTTACTTTTATGTAATCTATTTTGATTTCATTGATATTAATAAAAGACTTGTTTAGGTTTTAATTGCGGGCTTTATCTATTTAAGTGTTTAAATAAGATATACTGTAGTTCAGAGTAAAGCTTTTTATGGATTATGATGAGATCATAAGAATGAGACCTAAAAGATGATAACTCTAAACTTAAATATTTCCTGGTCGTAGGATTACTAAATGGTAATTAGTAATCTGCAAATATCGGTACATACTATGCTTGCTTTATTATGAAGGATGTCTGTTCTCATAGACATTTGTGTGATGACGCTATAGCTAGTATATAGGTGCTTATTATAGAATAAGTTCACTGAACATGACTCACACAGCTGAACAACTGATGGAGTTCACTCACGTTGTCATCAGATGTTTACATAGTGATAGTTGTACAAGTATCCTTAGACTTGAGGTCATCATAGTCATCTTGTGTACACTGAACTATACTTTGGTTTAGTTCTGAGTCTCCAGGGACAATAATAAGGGCTCTACTGGGTGTAGGAATTTGTACACGAAGATAGTGTATGATCAATAAAGGATCTACCCCTTCCAGTGAAGAAAGAGAATGTTCAATGCTGATCCACTTATGCTAGTTCAGGAATCTCTGGCCAGAGTGAATGAAATTAGAAAGGAGTTTCTAATTCACATTAATTAGAAGTAAGCATAGTGAATGAGAAAGCATATGATTAAATAAGATAGGCTTGACACGAGTTCCATGCCTTGTATTTAATCATGACATTGCACGGTAGAAGGAATTAATTGTACGGTAACTATTCACTGAATAGGTTTTTGGTATTCTAAGCAGTGAATTCGTATTACCCGGATAGTCTTGATATGCTGAGAAGTATCCCTCACGATGTAGAATAAATATGATTAATTTATTAATTAATCATATTTAATGAATTAGAGAATTTATATAAATAATGATAAAATAGTTTTATTATTATTTATTTCTACTACCGTCTTAATATTGAACCTACAGGGTCACACCATAAAAGAGAATGATTTAATGGTGGAGAAATTAATTAATAATGGCTGGTAATTATTTATTTGTGAAATAAATAATTAATTAGCAAATTTAATAATTGATTAAATGAGATTTAATTAATTATAAATTAATTAAGAAATGTTCTTAATATTATTAATTAAGAATTTAATTTTGGAAATTAAATCAAGTGAGAGAATTATTTTTCTAAAGTGTTTAGAAATGGGATTAATGATTAAAAGGTGTTTTAATTATTAGTTAATTGGTTAATAAGAATAATCAATTAAAGGGTTAATAATAATAATATTTTATGGGAAAATTTTCAGCTGAAAATTTTGCCTATAAATATACTATTATAAACCCTATTTGCCAAAAACCTAAAAAAGTGAAGAAAATCATAATTCTCCCACCCCTTCATCCTCCATCATATTGATCTCTTGGTGGATACCGGTGGAGTGCTTCACACTTGAGGAGCAGCTGCTAGGGATCTCCGCTCGTCGTTCTTGGATCGCTTTTAAAGGTTAGAAACGATCCCATATAATTTAATCACGATTTGTATGCCTTTATTTGGATTTTATATCAAGAAAATTATTTTACCATGCTTCCGTGATAAATAAAATCCTACATATTCTCACCAACGCAACCTATTTACAACCCGAAATTAAACATGAATGGCACTTAGGCCTATATGCACGCAATTTATAATTACCTTATAAACATAATAGCACACATAGCCACATATACTCACATTTCATATTTTAAATACCAAACAATATCATACACACACCATATTGCAACACTAGGATTGGATGGTCTCGTTCCACGACTTAAGTCACTTGATCGCTAAACTAGACAAAGTCTCCAAATTTTGGCCTCCTAACTCGACGTGCCTTTACTAAACTATCCAAAACCTATTGACCCTCACTTGGGCCTTTCACTCTACTGGCTTTATGCTATCTTGTAACTATAGTGGTCAACCTAGGTCTCACTCATAAATGCTGTAACGACCGTAAAATTTTAATATAATGATTATTTATTTATGTGCTATTTATGTGAAAGTAGAGAATAAATATATATAATGATATATTTATTCCAGTCTGATGTATTTCAGAGAAATTTTGATAAAGTGAATTGTGGATTTATTGATGCTATAATAGCATTATAAAATTTAAAGACGGAAATTTAAATGTGAAAGTGAAAAGTGAAAGTGGAAATTGAAAAGTGGAAAGTAGGAATTATGGAAATATGAGAAGTTAGTTAGAAAAATAAAATATGTGATATTTATATGCTAAAGTGTGGTTTAAGTGATTATTAGTATGTTTGAAATTTATTTATGTGATTATAAGAGTGCTTGGAAATTTATTTATGAAATTTTAAGTGAATATTGAAAAATAAAGTGTGAATAAATGTTTATTTAAATTTCTGAAAAATAGTTGGAAAACAATAAAACTTTTATTATTGTTCTACAATCATTATTTTTGTATTAAAAACTTTATAATAATGTGAAAGTGAGTATTTTGGGCTATTTCCTATTTTTAATTCGAATTAAGAACTGTTTTTGCACTTTTCGTAGTCAAGCTTGTAAAATTCATAAAAAAATAACCGTACATCAGAAAAATATTTTAAAAATATGCACGCGAAGCTAATTTCGTGCTCTACATTTTAAAAATATAAAATTTATAACTTTCAGAACTTTCAGAACAGTTTGTACTTTATTAAAGAAACATTTTTGCATTCATTTATCAAAAGAAAACTATTAAAACAAAAACTTTTATACGTGAAATTACCAAAATACCCTTGTTTTATTAAATAAAACATCAGCCTCCCTCTTTCTTTCCTCATTTTACCCGGGACATCATCCTCCCCCATCTCTTCCTCTAGGTTTTCTTTTCGCCCGACCAAAAACCACACACACAAGCACACAACTTTTTCTTCTTCCTTTATTGCTAGGTAAGGATCTAATCTTTTCTCTTCTTTTACATTAAACTTGTACTTTGTATGCTGGTATAGGTGTGTGTATATTTGAGTTTGGTGTTGTTGAGGGAGAAACTAGAGTTTCATGTGATTTCACTTGAGTTTATTGATTAATAGAGTGTTAGTGTTAGTTAATTCGAATTGTATGTCATGGATTATAGTTGCATGTTGGAAATTGGTGTCTTATGTGTATTGTATACATGCGGGTGTATGTATATGTGAAGAATGTGTATGTATATGGTGTTTTTTTGGTGAAAATAGTTGTTAATTTAGTGGTTTAAAGTACTAAAGTTTTGTATCATGGAAGTATATATATGCGGCTTGTGTATATGTATATATGAGAGAGTGGATTTCTTGACTTATGTGATGTAGTTGATGGTGATAATAGTGGTTACGTGAATCTAATTGTTTAAAAAGTGTTGTATGTAATTAATCTCCTTTGCATGTAGTGTTCTTTTATGAATTAAAGTTCTAAACATAATTATGGCAATAAATTAATAATGCATGCTAAGATATCTTGATGTATATTAGTTTTGATATATACATGTCATTGTTTTGTTGTTGCTGAGAGAAACATGTGTTTAAATAGCTTTTATGTGTGAAATTGATTGTTAATATATTTATAAAGATATAA
This sequence comes from Apium graveolens, assembly GCF_009905375.1. NCBI lineage: Eukaryota > Viridiplantae > Streptophyta > Magnoliopsida > Apiales > Apiaceae > Apium > Apium graveolens. The sequence continues at coordinate 181,083,831 of NC_133651.1, forward strand.
GGTTTGATTTCAAAGTATTAGGTTATATTTTCTTGCTAAATTCGTATAAAATTCATTACAGGTCGGAATGTTATGATTTCAAAGTCTCTAGAAAGATAATTCAATTCTCTACAACTTTGATTCTTTCAGTTTTTTGAAATTCTGCATATAAGGAGGTGATTTCTGTAGTTTTTGTAACCTGCAAGAAAATTTTCAAAACTGAGAGGCAGACTTTGAAAATTTATAGTAAATTAAATATTTATCAGAAAATTTTGAAGAATACCATTCTGAAAAGATCTTTTCAAACTCTCCATTTGTGTTCACAACTCAAAGTCATATTCTAGGATTTAGGAGTCTTAAATGTCAAATTACTTCTGCGATCAGGGCCTGACTCTGTTCAGGCAGCCCACATTTATCCAATTTCCGAATTCGTTATTTATCCGTTTTTAATGAGCCTTACCCTTTTGGAAAGATCTCAGAAGTATCTACAACTTTCATGTTTTATGATTTTTCATTTGACTTTAATATAATAGAGTAATTTGGCATTCTTTCGAGATGGTCGAGTTATACTTTAAACTCTTAAGAGTCTATGTATAAGACATTTTTATGAGTAATCTTGTATCTAGCTTTAATATGGTAAATACGATAGAATATGTGTGTTTGTGTGATGGCGTGTGCTAGTATGTACCTTATTGAAATTAGTTTATGTCCTTGGTTGTTAAATGTGTTTGGCTATTTGGTCTGTTTTGATTGTAAACTAGTATCCATAATAATGTACTAGTTGTGTAAAGTATTTATAAGTCAATGTACTTGGTTTTTATTGAATGGTTTATTATTTACTTGTGTATTCTTGAAATAGTATAAAGAGCAAGTAAGTTGAATGGTATGTTTGTGATGAAGTTTGTATAGTAGTATTATACTACCATAATATAGTATTTTGATTGTATATGAGGCTGATTGCTTGTGTTTGGGTATCGACAATGGTCGACTGGTATGTTGGAAATACATAGGATATGCTGCCGAAATTTCGTTAAAATCTTTTAAAGATCTAACGTAGTTTGGCTAGCTATCCAATGTAGTTTCATTTGTCGAGTAACTAGACTATCTTCGAAAAGCTATTACGTTTTCAAGATGCTTAAATACTATTATAGTTTCACTAGGTTAGTTGCTAGTCGAATTAAGTTATCAAATGACGATCAGTTATTCGAATCAACTTAGTTTGACTTACAATTAATTCGTCAAACTATAATATGGATTTCAAATTCTTTTAAACTTAAAGTTTGTTTTCTAAACATGATCAAATAATTTGCAAGAGAGTTTTAAATTTCAAATTTTGTTTCAAATAAGGAATTATTTCCTAAGTTTGAAATTGAAGATCGGATAGTGACCATATGTGCAATATGTGTTATGTGCTATGTGACCTGTTTATGATATGTGTGCTATATATATATGAAATAATAGTACATATATAAGTATAATGTAGGTATCGCGAAAAGGGTAGTTAAGGTAGACGTTTAAAGTGAACATCAGACTGTATTTAGAATGATTCTGAAATAGAGTTCTTACTCGTGTAGAGTTAACGAGTGAGTACGCAAGCATAGGAAAGGAAAAAGTTAAAGCTAAGATCCAATGAAGATTGTGGTTAGGCAGGACTGTGATAGTGTGATACTTCTGAGAGGCAAGTAACGAAACCTCAACTGCTCTCTCTCTCTTTTACTTATATTCCTGCCTGTTGATTTAAATTTTGAATACCATATCTCAGCCATTGATAAATAAGCATGTTTCCTTTATATTTTCAAACGCTCACAATTTCATTCATTATGAGAACCTTTTGGTTCATTGTTGATAATACCTATGTTCGAACCCATTGCGTTCTTTTTGATACCTGATACTTGACATGATATCCCTGAGTTTCAAAAATGAACTTAAATATGATTTCAGACTTTCCAATAAGGTCTTATTTCATCAAAAGGTTGGTAAAACTTAAAATTAAAATATATTTCCATAAATGATATAGGAATTCCGTCAAAAATGTTTTCTACGGATTCCTATAGATTGGAGGCGTAAGTGGCCGAGTGACGCCGGTCCAGCATTTTTGGTTGTGTTACGCTAGCAATGGCAATAAGTCTAGCTGACTAGTTTTGGAACAAGTCTTAGGGGACCCTATATACATGGAAGCTCAGAAGGACGATTAGGTCCTGATGGGAGGCATTACGTGGCTGATCACCCGTATTGTCTATGACGTTGTGGGAAAACTCCAATCAAAAGATATGTTTTGAAATAAAGATTTCCTTAGAAAATGTTTGCTTGAAAAGGTTTTTGAAAAGATGTTAGAAATAATTTTATGAAGAGTTTTGAAAGAAAACTTGAATTTTGAACTGACGATAAGGAATTTTTTTTCTATAATTCCTTTTCTTATTCCTTATATTGGATTTCCATTTGAATATCATAGTTGGCCTTGATACCTATTGATCCCTGATAGCTTAACTGTTTTAATGGTATTGTTACTTGCTGAGCTTTTGTAGCTCACGTTGCTTTGTTATCTAAATTTTACAGTTAAGCTCGAGTATGGTTGGATTTAGAAGGTCAGCTAGGAAGAATGCTAACTTTGGACCTTCGCGCACAGTTAGATTCGCTATGACATCGCAGGTAGCTAGAAAGGGGGTAGATCAGTGGCAGCTTCTATATGAAGTTATCTTTTGTATTTAGAAAAGATTGTAATAGCATCATGTTGTGTAGTTAGATGTAACTTATTTCATACCTTAACCTGTATTAGATCATGTAGCAGTGCAAGGGGCCATGGCATTATGTTTATGATTCTGTTTTATATTATTATAATTTGTAGCATGGTGACTCCACAATCTAGGCCCCTGATTGCGAGGGTGTCACAGTTTGGTATCATATTGCTTAGTAAGTTGCTTGTTTACTCGTCAAGAGGATATCGCTCTCAAGCCAATTTCTCAAACCTATAACACTGGAAGTTTGGAGTCAAACTGACCCTACCATAACCCAAATTTTATAACCAGTCTGACAATAACTGCTGCTTTGACACAATAATAACAACAGCGTCAAGCCGTAAGTGGTAAGTTTTATATCCTCATAAGATGCCAAATTCCCATAGGCTCAGGAAACTGTGGAACTGACCAAAGCCAGAGTTTGGCTTAAGTAAATAGATAAAAATTTTGGCATGGTTAAAGTTGGTGAAGACCAAAAGATAGAGTTTTCAAGTTGGTTTCTAGTGGAAATCAGTTAGAGAAATGGAAAGAGAAAGTACGATGACATGGTAGAGATTTACAGAGCCGTTTCTAGTAAAGGATACACAAGACTGTATGAAGGATCACTTGGGGGTAAAACTTTGAAGTTGAAAATAAGAAAATATAAGCAAAGCGGTTATAAGCCCAAGATTACTGATTTAACATAAATGGTGTCAGAAATAGGCTTTTAAGGATGTAGAAAGAGACAAGAGCTTCAAGCATCGGATTAAGCAGCAGGTTAGAAGCTGGATGGCTGTATTTGAACTTCGAACTTATGTGAGCAGTGGTTTATAAGGCTGTGATTATAAAAGAAGAAATTAAGTGATCTAGGGAAGAAATTAAATATAGATAAAGTTGAAGAAAATAAAATGGATTACTTTACTGAGAAATGCGCGAGTATAAGTGTAAGAGTTGATCCGGATTTTACTTGTAACAAGTGTGGTATGGTGGGCTATTTTATAAGGTATTTTAAGGAACTACTCCAAACAACTAAAATTTCAAGGTGTCATAAGACCATCACGAGCATCGGAATTTTTAGGTAAGGACCTTCATTATATCTAAGAAAGATATAATTCAAAATGTGGAAGTGGTAATAGGAACGCTGTAATTTAAGATCAACCGTTATGACCAAATTTGGTTATAAGAGTAGTCGATCAGGACAGAGTTCACGTTGGTCAGGTATGTTAACATTTTGACATTAAGATAACAGATTGTTCTTTCATCGTGAATATAATATCTTCCAAATTAAGAAAAATTTGATAGAACCCTAAGAATCGATTTGTTATAGGATTACGATGCACAAATAAGTACAAGAAGAAACAGATTAACATGAAGTCTATGAGTGACGAGGAAATTATGCTTCAAGGACAAAAACACGTTAAGAAATTCAGACCCTTATTTTAAGTTAAAAGGATTGTGAAGACGAGGATGTGAAGGCTATGTGTGTCACACATGTAGTGAATATCCGTCAAGAAATACTCAAGATTGAAGAAATCATCATGATTAAAGAGGTCAAGGTGTGTTTGCAGGTAAGCAACTTTGCTTATCTCATAGTAGAGAAGTGAATTTTTAGTGCGATACCTAGAATTAAATCAGTGGAAAAAGACTACACAGAGTGATACTAGTTGAAATGAGAAGACTGGCAATTTGACTGCAAGAAATTTTGGATAAAGGAGTTATAAGGCTTAGCGTATCGATTATGGAAAGCTCAATTAGACAATCAAGCATAAGTAACTGAAATGATGATTGAGTTGAACTGTTGGGAAGAGAAACATACTTCTCTATGGTTGATTTAAGAATAGAGTTACTATCAAGTAGAAATTAAGTTTAAAAATCTGCTAGAGACAGTAATTTATACAAGGCTTTAATAATGTGTTATTTATTCAAATACGAAGGGTGAGTACACCAAACACTGGAAGGACGACTTGATGATCCTAAGAAAAGAAAAGAATAGCTGTATGTCAAGTTTTTAAATTTTGAGTTATTAAAGTAATAGGTAGCCGTGAGGGAATCAACGTAAATTCCACAAGTGTTGAAATTTAAAAGAAGTGGGAAATGATAGAGATATCTACGGAAACAAGGAACTTTAGTAATGGCCAATTCTTATAAGGAAATTATTTAAGAAAGATAATGACATCAGTGGCAATGACAATAAGGAGGAGGGAAAAGTTTGATTAGAAAGATAAGCATGAGAGATTTTTTTTTTGTTAAGGAAAGGGTTAGTGTCCTAACCATGTTGGTTCTACTTGGTGATCGAGACAATCTTGCGATTTATAATGGTATTTCTTATAATGGGTTAGAATGCATTTTGGTACAATATGGTCAGGTTATTGAGTATAGTTACCGAATAGCGAAAGTCTTGCAAGTAAAATCATATAGTAAATGATTTGAAACTAACAGAAACTTGAGTGCCCCAAGATTTGGAGACATTTATTCGTATAGAAACAAGTAAGAAAACCCGTATGGATTAAAGGAGCCAGAAGTTTTGTCTTTATATAGAAAGGACTTAATATAAGACAAGAACGATGGTAGAAATCGATCAAGTTAGTACATTTCTAATTGGTTAATGAAACGTTTCTACAAGACAACTAGATGAGAATAATAGTCATGTGGTATGGGGTTTCAGAGTGTATTGCGAAAGATATAGCAAAGAATTACTTAAAGACTTTGGAATAAGTTCCAAGTTTATGTAGACACTAAAATGTAGATGAGAACAATTCATCGTCAATGAGTGCATCTTCAAAAGAAAGGATGATTCAGACATGGGATGATATACTAAGAGTGGACGTCTTATACTGTAAATAAAACTAAGGATGAACATCCGTCGTTAGTGGATTTATGTCGTAGCAAATGTAATGTGAATATTGGTATATCACCTTATGGGCTCTATATGTAAGAAGACCATTAATGTCATCAAACAAACCTAGATAGATTTTGATCTATGAGTGTATTACGAGGAAAGAGCGATTCGGAAGCTCCGAGTGTGAATAACGTGAAAAGAGGTTATTGCTGCAAATATTCATGTTGGTGAGTTTCCGTGATTGATGGAAAAGAAGTAATGAATTTGGTATGAAAAGCTACATTGATGTGGATGTGTAATCCACTCTCGAGATACGAAAGAATGAGTTACAGTTGTTATACGAGTACGTGTATGAGAAACCTATGAAAATGACCAATGATACATTTCTCTTCTACCACTCTAAAGTGTAATTTTTATTATTTTCTAAAAGTATCCAGAATCTGTTCTATACTTCCAACTCCCTTCGAACATCTTTTGTTTCCTTGAAAATTGGTCATCTGATTGAGACAAACAATACACGTACTGTGGCTGTCTGTCTTTGTGATAAATAGTTTGGTGGGACGCCACCTAAATGTGTGTTGTGAACTGTATGGTACTAAGACTGGACATCTTAAGTACTAATATAGTTGTTCTCAATCATGTCATTATCATTTTCATTCTTTTCTTCTTCATCATTGAACCTTAGTTCCAATCAACTATTCTGAAATAATGTGTTTCATCGACAAACTTTTGAATCAAGAATTGGCGCAAGTGAGAATTTTGCATTTTATATTCCTTACCTTTAATCTAAAAATGTTGGGGTATAGATGAACCATCAGACGAGATTCTGTGCATCAGTATTTACGCAAAGTTTTGAAGGACAAGATAAGTCGTGTTTGAGATGATATTATCTCTGCACATACCCCATGTTCACATTATATTGTGTAATGGTTCTTAAACTTTAGGATTCCAATTGCAGACCATGAAATAGAATATGGATACTTAAGGATTTAGCTTATCTTATGAGGAACATCCGATAAAGATGGTAGATCGGAGAGAAAAGCGCTTAGGAATAAATCTGTGTCCCTAGTCAAAGTTTTGTGGAGAAATCCTCTTGTGGAAGAGTTCACATGGGAACTTGAGAGTGAAATGCTCGAGAAGTATCCCTAATTGTTTACTTAGGCATGATTCTGGGGACAGAATCCTTTAAGGGGGGACGAATGTAACGACCGTAAAATTTTAATATAATGATTATTTATTTATGTGCTATTTATGTGAAAGTAGAAAATAAATATATATAATGATATATTTATTCCAGTCTGATGTATTTCAGAGGAATTGTGATAAAGTGAATTGTGGATTTATTGATGCTATAATAGCATTATAAAATTTAAAGACGGAAATTTAAATGTGAAAGTGGAAATTGAAAAGTGGAAAAGTAGGAATTATGGAAATATGAGAAGTTAGTTAGAAAAATAAAATATGTGATATTTATATGCTAAAGTGTGGTTTAAGTGATTATTAGTATGTTTGAAATTTATTTATGTGATTATTAGAGTGCTTAGAAATTTATTTATGAAATTTTAAGTGAATATTGAAAAATAAAGCGTGAATAAATGTTTATTTAAATTTCTGAAAAATAGTTGGAAAACAATAAAACTTTTATTATTGTTCTACAATAATTACTTTGGTATAAAAAACTTTATAATAATGTGAAAGTGAGTATTTTGGGCTATTTCCTATTTTTAATTCGAATTAAGAACTGTTTTTGCACTTTTCGTAGTCAAGCTTGTAAAATTCATACAAAAATAACCGTGCATCAGAAAAATATTTTAAAAATATGCACGCGAAGCTAATTTCCTGCTCTAAATTTTAAAAATACAAAATTTATAACTTTCAGAACTTTCAGAACAGTTTGTATTTTATTAAAGAAACATTTTTGCATTCATTTATCAAAAGAAAACTATTAAAACAAAAACTTTTATATGTGAAATTACCAAAATACCCTTGTTTTATTAAATAAAACATCAGCCTCCCTCTTTCTTTCCTCATTTTACCCGAGACATCATCCTCCCCAATCTCTTCCTCTCGGTTTTCTTTTCCCCGGCCAAAAACCACACACACAAGGACACAACTTTTTCTTCTTCCTTTGTTGCTAGGTAAGGATCTAATCTTTTCTCTTCTTTTACATTAAACTTGTACTTTGCATGCTGGTATAGGTGTGTGTATATTTGAGTTTGGTGTTGTTGAGGGAGAAACTAGAGTTTCATGTGATTTCACTTGAGTTTATTGATTAATAGACTGTTAGTGTTAGTTAATTCGAATTGCATGTCATGGATTATAGTTGCATGTTGGAAATTGGTGTCTTATGTGTGTTGTATACATGCGGGTGTATGTATATGTGAAGAATGTGTATGTATATGGTGTTTCTTGGTGAAAATAGTTGTTAATTTAGTGGTTTAAAGTACTAAAGTTTTGTATCATGGAAGTATATATATATGCGGCTTGTGTATATGTATATATGAGAGAATGGATTTCTTGACTTATGTGATGTAGTTGATGGTGATAAGAGTGTTTAAGTGAATCTAATTGTTTAAAAAGTGTTGTATGTAATTAATCTCCTTTGCATGTAGTGTTTTTTTATGAATTTAAGTTCTAAACATAATTATGGCAATAAATTAGTAATGCATGCTAAGATATCTTGATGTATATTAGTTTTGATATATGCATGTCATTGTTTTGTTGTTGCTGAGAGAAACATGTGTTTAAATGGCTTTTCTGTGTGAAATTGGTTGTTAATATAGTTATAAAGATGTAAGGTTTGATTTTAAAGTATTAGGTTCTCTTTTCTTGCTAAATTCGTATAAAATTCATTACAGGTCGGAATGTTATGATTTCAGAGTTTCTAGAAAGATAATTCAATTCTCTAGAACTTTGATTCTTTAAGTTTTTCAAAATTATGCTTATAAGGAAGTGAATTCTGCAGTTTTTGTAACCTGCCAGAAAATTTTCAAAACTGAGAGGGGACTTTGAAAATTTATAGTAAATTAAATATTTATCAGAAAATTTTGAAGAATACCATTCTGAAAAGATCTTTTCAAACTCTCCATTTTGTGTTCACAACTCAGAGTCATATTCTAGGATTTAGGAGTCCTAAATGTCAAATTACTTCTGCGATCAGGGCCTGACTCTGTTCAGGCAGCCCACATTTATCCAATTTCTGAATTCGTTATTTATCCGTTTCTAATGAGCCTTACCCTCCTGGAAAGATCTCAGAAGTATCTATAACTTTTATGTTTCATGTTTTATGATTTTTCATTTGACTTTAATATAACAGAGTAAATTGGCAATCTTTCAAGATGGTCGGGTTATACTTTAAACTCTTAAGAGTCTATGTATAAGACATTTTGATGAGTAATCTTGTATCTAGCTTTAATATGATAAATACGATAGAATATGTGTGTTTGTGTGATGGCTTGTGCTAGTATGTGCCTTATTGAAATTAGTTTATGTCCTTGGTTGTTAAATGTGTTTGGCTATTTGGTCTGTTTTGATTGTAAACTAGTATCCATAATAATGTACTAGTTGTGTAAAGTATTTATAAGTCAATGTACTTGGTTTTTATTGAATGGTTTATTATTTGCTTGTTTATTCTTGAAATAGTATAAAGAGCAAGTAAGTTGAATGGTATGTTTGTGATGAAGTTTGTATAGTAGTATTATACTACCATAATATAGTATTGTGATTGTATATGAGGCTGATTGCTTGTGTTTGGGTATCGACAATGGTTGACTGGTATGTTGGAAATACAGAGGATATGCTGCCAAAATTTCGTTAAAATCTTTTAAAGATCTAACGTAGTTTGGCTAGCTATCCAATGTAGTTTCACTTGTCGAGTAACTAGACTATCTTCGAAAAGCTATTACGTTTTCAAGATGCTTAAATACTGTTATAGTTTCACTAGGTTAGTTGCTAGTCGAATTAAGTTATCAAATGACGATCAGTTATTCGAATCAACTTAGTTTGACTTACAATTAATTCGTCAAACTATAATATGGATTTCAAATTCTTTTAAACTTAAAGTTTGTTTTCTAAACATGATCAAATAATTTGCAAGAGAGTTTCAAATAAGGAATTATTTCCTAAGTTTGAAATTGAAGATCGGATAGTGACCATATGTGCAATATGTGTTATGTGCTATGTGACATGTTTATGATATGTGTGCTATATATATATGAAATAATAGTACATATATAAGTATAATGTAGGTATCGCGAAAGGGGTAGTTAAGGTAGACGTTTAAAGTGAACGTCGAACTGTATTTAGAATGATTCTAAAATAGAGTTCTTACTCGTGTAGAGTTAAAGAGTGAGTACGCAAGCATAGGAAAGGAAAAAGTTAAAGCTAAGATCCAGTGAAGATTGTGGTTAGGCAGGACTGTGATAGTGTGATACTTTTGAGAGGCAAGTAACGAAACCTCAACTGCTCTCTCTCTCTCTTTTACTTATATTCCTGCCTGTTGATTTAAATTTTGAATACCATATCTCAGCCATTGATAAATAAGCATGTTTCCTTTATATTTTCAAACGCTCACAATTTCATTCATTATGAGAACCTTTTGGTTCATTGTTGATAATACCTATGTTCGAACCCATTGCATTCTTTTTGATACCTGATACTTGACATGATATCCCTGAGTTTCAAAAATGAACTTAAATATGATTTCAGACTTTCCAATAAGGTCTTATTTCATCAAAAGGTTGGTAAAGCTTAAAATTGAAATATATTTCCATAAATGATATAGGAATTCCGTCAAAAATGTTTTCTACGGATTCCTATAGATTGGAGGCGTAAGTGGCCGAGTGACGCCGGTCCAGCATTTTTGGTTGTGTTGCGCTAGCAATGGCAATAAGTCTAGCTGACTAGTTTTGGAACTAGTCTTAGGGGACCCTATATACATGGAAGCTCAGAAGGACGATTAGGTCCTGATGGGAGGCATTACGTGGCTGATCACCCGTATTGTCTATGACGTTGTGGGAAAACTCCAATCAAAAGATATGTTTTGAAATAAAGATTTCCTTAGAAAATGTTTGCTTGAAAAGGTTTTTGAAAAGATGTTAGAAATAATTTTATGAAGAGTTTTGAAAGAAAACTTGAATTTTGAACTGACGATAAGGAATTTTTTTTCTATAATTCCTTTTCTTATTCCTTATATTGGATTTCCATTTGAATATCATAGTTGGCCTTGATACCTATTGATCCCTGATAGCTTAACTATTTTAATATTATTGTTACTTGCCGAGCTTTTGTAGCTCACGTTGCTTTGTTATCTAAATTTTACAGTTAAGCTCGAGTATGGTTTGATTTAGAAGGTCAGCTAGGAAGAATGTTAACTTTGGACCTTCGCGCACAATTAGATTCGCTATGACTTCGCAGGTAGCTAGAAAGGGGGTAGATCAGTGGCAGCTTCTATATGAAGTTATCTTTTGTATTTACAAAAGATTGTAATAGCATCATGTTGTGTAGTTAGATGTAAATTGTTTTATACCTTAACCTGTATTAGATCCTGTAGCAGTGCAAGGGGCCATGACATTATGTTTATGATTCTGTTTTATATTATTGTAATTTGTAGCATGGTGACTCCACAATCTAGGCCCCTGATTGTGAGGGTGTCACAAATGCTCTAAAACTATGTGGTAAGTGAAGGTGCTTACTAAGGTAAATTTCAGAATAACATCTATGGTTTCTTGAGTGTATTAGACACTCTTACACTACAAGTTTACCTCCAAAACTGCTACCCTAGACTCTTCTGATCATAAGGCAACTCCCAAACTTGATGTGGCTCAAGGGCCTAGCTTGGGCCTCTCTAGGCCTAAGCTTAAAGCTCATGGTTCCCCTGTTTTTCTTGGCAGAAAAGGTCCTGACTTGAATTAACTTGTCACATATTATTCTAACTCAAATCCTATGAACTATGGCTGTAAAAAATCCTCTGACACTCCCTCTAACTAAGGCCCAACAGGGCCTAATGAGGGCCTACCTATGACATGGTCAAAACTTCCTATTTCTAAGTTGCAACAAAATTGTCCCCTGCTGGACAGATTTTGTGATTCCACTCGTGCAGCTAACCAAACGTCTTACAAACCTCCAACAAATACCTAAAACCTATTATATCTCTTAGTGCTAACTTCTTGTGGCTTGGGCCTCAAAGTGCACAACAAATGCTCATTCAAAACTTCCCCATAAACTAGTACATCAAATCTGGAAAAATGCAAACACTAACTAATCCCTTTCCACCTTGACTCCCACTTATTAACCAAACATCCAACCTTTACCAAAGCAAACCTAGTGCATCAACATCTTAAAATAGTACCTCAACAGGAGTGGAGATCATCCATGCCCTAGAACACCAACATGCAATTAAAAATATAACATGCAACTCATGGAAAACACTTAACAAGATTTCGGCCAAAACATAGAGTTTAAATTCTTGTAAATTCGACTTGTACCTATTACTCAACCGTAATAATCATGAAATATATCTTCTCTTAACTATTATTAAGAAATATATCATGGAAACAATCTATTTCAAGGACAAATAATTCAAATTTATAGATTTTTAAACATGAAAACATGATTTCGAGAAGAGTAGCATACACAACATGGTTGATCATCATATTAACATCTTCAAACTAGCATGCATGGCTAAACATGATTATATAGTAAAATTTCAGTAGCATGCAAAGGTTTTTTTAAAGCATGGTTTCTCCATAAAACACTTAGTTAAAACATATATAAAATGTATCTCATAGAGAGCTCTTGAATTCACAAGAATCAAGAGTTTTTCTTTGGAGATCACACAAAAGCTACACATGCAACCATGAAACTTCATCTCCCAAATCACAAAACTCTTGGGAAGTATATAAAATAAATGTAGGTGGAAGAATTATACTAGGGAAGATGAGAAATGGGATGGAAAAATGGAAGGGAGTGGGGGAGGGGGTTCTCGGCCGAGAGCAAGGAGAGGGAGGGGGGGGAGAGAAAAAGAGAGGTGAGTTGGAGTGTGGAGTGGGTGAAAATGATTTCTCATATTTTTTTTTTGGTTTTATGCCTTTGATTGACTAAAAGAAATGAGTGGAAATGAGAATATACAAGAATACCCTCTAGCTAAAGTTAGGCCATTTTGCATGCGAGGTTAATATGGTAATTTGGTTAACAACAAGTGAGTTAGTGAGGTTGGAAAGGTCTCCTTTGTCCTTTAATAGAATGGAAGAGTGATTTGCATGCAAGGGTTTCCATGTAATTTGCTAATTATAAAAAATAAATTTTAAAGATTTATTTTTATAAAATAAAATACAAGTTCAGAAATTATAAAATTTATACCATAAAATAACTTGGATTTTTAGAAATTTTATAAGATCACTTTTGAAATTTGTGAATGGAATAACTTTTAAAAGAAAATTTTTCCAAGGTTTAGAATATTCCTTATAAATCAAAAATAAGGGAAATAAATAAACTTTTGCTTTGAAAAATCATATTCTACATAAAGCAATTTATAATGCAGAAATTTTCATTCACACAACGTACAATCATTAAGTATATTTACATTCAGCTCTAATATTATACAAAGTTCACAAATAATATAACACAAAATGTCGGTCATAACATCCTCTCCCCCTTAAGGGATTCTGTCCCCAGAATCTATGAGAACGGATGAGGATACCGAGAATGTATATCAGACTCTAACTCCCAAGTTGATTCTTCGACCTTGGGGTTCCTCCAAAGTACTTTCACTAACTTTACCGACTTATTCCTAAGACTCTTTACTTGCCAGTCGAGTAATTTGACAGGTTGCTCCACAAATGACAGGTCTGCCTGAATTTCTACAGGTTCATATTCTATCACATGGTTGGCATCAGGATTGTACTTCTTAAGCAATGACACATGGAACACATTATGCACATGCTGATACCAAGGTGGTAAGGCTAACTCATAGGCCACCTTCCCCACTTGACTTAAAATTTCAAAAGGACCTATATATCTAGGTGCTAACTTCCCTTTCTTGCCAAATCTAGACAACCCTTTCCTTGGTGACACCTTCAGCAAAACGGTTTCGCCTACTTGGAATCTAACATCCTTACGCGCTGGATCCCCATACTTTCTCTGTCTATCTTGAGCAGCAAGCACCTTTTCTGAATTAACTTGACTGTCTCATGCAACTGTTGTACCAATTCCGAGCCTAGAATCTTTCCTTCTCCTACTTCATCCCAACTTGTCGATGATCTACATTTCCATCCGTGCAAAGCTTCGTATGGTGGCATGCCAATACTGGAGTGATAGCTGTTATTATAGGGGAATTCTACTAATGGCAAGTGGTCGTCCCAACTTCCTGCAAAATTGATTGCACATCTGCGCAACATGTCTTCGATTGTTTGAATTGTCCTTTCACTCTAACCATCAGTCTGCGGGTGATACGCCGTACTCATGTTCAACTTCGTGCCAAGACTCTCTTGAAATTGCTTCCAGAATCTCAAGTTAAATCGGGGATCTCTGTCTAAAACTATCGATACGGGTACTCCATATCTTAATACAATTTCACGCACATACAGATGAACCAATCTGTCCCATGACGACTTCTCATTAATTGGAAGGAAATGCACCGACTTCGTAAGGCGATCAACTATAACCCATAGAGCGTCATGTCCGGATTTCGTTCGCGGTAGTCCCACTATAAAGTCCATAGCAATATTTTCCCATTTCCATTCTGGAATCTTTAGGGGCTGAATTAATTCGCTTGGTCATTGATGTTCTGCCTTCACTTTCTGAGAAGTATATCACTTTGCAACCCATTTTTCCACCTCTCGCTTCATATTTGGCCACTAAAAGTTCTGCTTCAAGTCCTGATACATCTTGGTGCTTCCCGGATGGATTGAAAATCTTGAATTGTGGGCTTCTTGCAAAATCTCATTCTTCAATTCAGGTACATGAGGAATCCAAATTCTTGAGGAAAACCTTAGTATACCTTGCTCATCCTTTTGAGTACCAATCTCTTCTCCAGTTAGCTGATTCTTCTCTTTCTCCATTACTTCTTCCTGACATTTCCTTATCTTTTCCACTAGTGTTGGTTGAAAAGTCATTGCACGACAAACTTCTTCAACTATTCGACAATCACAAAGTTCCAATCCAAATCTCTTAATCTCTTCTGACAATTCTTTTGGTGTTGCTATCATTTTCAATCTTTCATTCCTACTCAAAGCATCGGCTACAATGTTCGCCTTTCCAGGATGATAATTTATCGAGCAATCATAGTCCTTAATCAATTCCAACCATCTCCTTTGCCTCATATTGAGCTCCTTCTGAGTGAAAATGTACTTTAAACTCTTGTGATCCGTGTATATTTCACACTTTTCCCCATAGAGGTAATGTCTCCAAATCTTAAGTGCGAACATTATGGCGGCTAGTTCCAAGTCATGCGTCGGGTACTTCAATTCATGCGGTTTTAACTGTCTTGACGCATACGCTATCACCTTATTGTGCTGCATTAGCACACGGCCTAATCCTTTATGTGAAGCATCGCTGAAAATCATAAAGTTTCCTTGGTCGTCTGGTAGTACTAACACCGGAGCTATTACCAATCTCTGTTTCCACTCTTGAAAGCTATCCTCACATTCTGCATTCCATTCGAACTTCTGATTCTTCCTGGTTAACTTAGTCAATGGCGTGGCGATTTTCGAAAAATCCTTGACAAATCTTCTATAATACCCTGCCAATCCTAGAAAACTTCGCACTTCTGTAGGTGTCTTTGGCCTCTCCCAACTCATAATCGCCTCAATCTTTGCCGGATCTACTTTAACTCCTTCATCTCCAATGACGTGCCCCAAAAATTGAACTTCCTTTAACCAAAACTCACATTTAGAAAACTTGGCATATAACTTCGCATGTCGGAGTATCTCAAATGCTATCCATAGATGTTGCTTATGTTCTACTTCCGACTTTAAATAAATAAGGATGTCATCAATGAATACCACTACGAACTTGTCCAAATACTTTTTAAATACCCGATTCATCAGATCCATAAATGTTGTCGGGGCATTAGTCAATCCAAAAGGCATTACTAAGAATTCATAATGTCTGTATCTTGTCCTGAATGCTGTCTTTGGGATATCTTCTTCTTTGATCTTTAATTGATGGTATCCTGATTTTAAGTCAATCTTTGAAAAGCACTTTGCTCCTTTCAGCTGATCAAATAGGTCATCTATTCTTGGTAGCGGGTATCGGTTCTTAATCGTCACCTTATTCAACTCCCGATAATCTATACATAACCGCATACTTCCATTTTTCTTCTTTACGAACAAGACAGGTGCTCCCCATGGTGACGTACTTGGCCGTATCACTCCTTTGTCCAACAATTCTTGTAGCTGGCTCGCCAACTCTTTCATTTCTGCTGGTGCCATCCTATATGGGGCCTTCGAAACTGCTTCTGTGCCCGGAGCAAGGTTGAACTCGAACTCGATTTGTCGATCTGGCGGTAAGCCTGGTAGTTCATCTGAAATCACATTTGGAAATTCGTTAACTACGGGAATACCTTCTATGCTGGGGTACCTTCTATGCTGGGGTTGCCCTTTTCTAAATCCATTACATTAGCTAGGAACGACTCACAACCTTTTCTAAGTAACTTCTTAGCCTGAACGATTGTAAGAAACAGTTGCTCTTACCTCTGTCCCTTAAATACTACTTTCTCTCCCCTCTTCGTCTTTAAATACACTTTCTTGGACTTACAATTAATCTGGGCGTTATTCTTCCCTAACCAATCCATACCTAAAATTATATCAAACTCTCCCAACTTGAAGAGTATCAAGGCGGATGAAAACTTATACCCCGGAATATCAATCTCACACTTCGGACAGAGTTGACTCACATGAATCTTCTCTTGGTTCGCAATTACCACATTCACTACCTCGTTCATAACATTTTATCACATTGAAGTTTATCAACAAAATTTTCTGATATGAAAGATCTCGTTGCTCCCGAATAAATCAATACTTTAGCTTCGACATTATTTAATAAAAGTGTACCTGCTATCACCTCAGAGTTCTGAACATCGTCCTTCATTTTCAAATCAAATGTCCTTGCTGTTGCTTGCGGAGTTATTGTAGGTGGTGGAGGTAATGCCAATACCTCAGCTGGCACGTTTGCACTGGTACTTGCCACATTCATCAGAGCTTTAACTGGTCTGGTTGTTTTGCACTCCCTAGCTATGTGTCCATTCTTTCCACACTTGTAACATGTAACTCCTGGCTTCGGTATCTTACACTCGTTTGTCAAATGTCCCTTCTGGTTGCACCTATAGCATTCATGCTCAGCTTATTACACACTCCGGGGTGCCTTCTTGCACAATACTTGCATTCCGGTCTCTGAAATCTGTTTTCTCCAACTTGTCCTTGGCTTGTCTGGTTGTTCCCCTTTGATTCTTGTCTTTCGCTCAAATTTCCCTTCTTTTGAAAATTTCCGCCCTTATGGAATCCAATCCTCTTTACATTCCAATCTTGTGAATTTCCGGCTGCAGACTTTGCTCCATAAAATGGAACCTTTCTCTTCTTGTTATCCCTTTCCTTTCTTGACTGCATCCCATTATTCTCAATCAGAGTAGCTTTCTATACTACGCATGCATAAGTATCAAGCTCAAACATAGCCACTCTATCTCTGATCCAAGGCTCTAATCCTTGTTGAAATCTCTTTGCTTTTTCCTCCTCACTGCTGGTATACTTTGTCATAAACCTTGACAATTCTGTGAACTTCTTCTCATACTCCAGTACAGACATATTCCCTTGCTTCAATTCAAGAAATTTAAGCTCCATCTTATTCTGCATGTACTTAGGGTAATACTTTTCCAGAAATAACTTCTTAAATCTTTCCCAAGAAACTTGCTGATTTGCTTCCATAGCTTTTACTGATTCCCACCAATAGATGACTTTGCCCTTCAAGAAGTAAGTAGCATATGGTGTCTTCTGATCTTCCCCTAACTGTACCAACTCAAAAGCCCTTTCCATTTCCTTAATCCATGTGTTAGCTATTATTGGATCAGTGGTATCATGAAATGTAGCTGGGTTCACATTCTGAAAAGCCTTGAAAGTAACAACTTATCGAGGTGGTACTGGTGGATCAGGTGGTTAGTGTGGTTCACGGTTATCTTGGTTTTCAAATCGTTGTTGAAGAGTTAGTTGTTGTTGAGCTATAGCGTTTGTTTGTTGTTGTAAGGTTTCCAGTAATCGAAGAATATTTGGATCTGTGGTAGATGTGGTTGTTGGGTTCTTCTTTTTGGGTGGCATGATCCTGAAATAAGAGTTACGTCAAAACAGGTATGAATAATGAAATAATTCGAGGGTGTCGCATGGCATTCTTATTTACATATGAGGTCAAGTTTCAAATTAAACAAATATGGTGATGCATATAAAGGCGTAAGATAACAGTTGAAAGCAAATAGAACGATAGTGCATAATAATTGAAATTTAAAGGTAACAATACATCAAGATTAGGATAAAGTCTGATTCTAGGAATAACATGCTTATTTAAAGGAAACAATTGGGAATTCTACAAAGTCTGATAATACAACAACATGAAAGGTAGATAATGGAAAGAACTAAGGCTCCACTCCATCGGAACGGGGCTTGGTAGTCTTCTCCTCTCGAAGCGTCTTCACAATGCTCTGGAACTCATCCGCCACCATCTGGATGATATACTGACTGGTACGGTCTCGGTGTGATGGCATTTCCTCAAGCTTAGTGTTGACGTACTGAACCAAAGTCTCAAGTCTCACAGTCATC
Organism: Apium graveolens; assembly: GCF_009905375.1. NCBI lineage: Eukaryota > Viridiplantae > Streptophyta > Magnoliopsida > Apiales > Apiaceae > Apium > Apium graveolens. The sequence continues at coordinate 181,102,163 of NC_133651.1, forward strand.
TGCTCCTTAGGCTTCCCTTCATAGTTTCGGCTGTCCGGATACACGTTCTTCAATCGGTCTATTAGTCGGTCATACTTGCCCTGAAGCATGCCAAACTCGCGCCTCAACTCAGCATACACGGAGAAAGCAATAGTACCGTCCGACCCATAGGATGATGAGGAGTGCGCCCTTTGCTGACAAACCAATAAGAGGAGTATTAATAATAAATTTACTTAACCTACTCTCTCACATATTATCTATAACCTATACATATTTCCTATAACCTATTTGGGCTGTCCAGGGACTCTAAACCGTAGCTCTGATACCAAAACCTGTCACACCCCCCAACTTAACAATACATAATATATAACTATTACAATATTTAAAAGAAAGTAAATACAACTGAATCCAAGATCTTACAGTTTAGGGCTTGGAACAGCCCAACACTACTAACTATTACAAATGGTTTTAATATCGAGTCCTTACACAAAACTATCTCTTATTCTACCTGAGCTCGGACATACGCATCGGCATCACAAGTTTTACGTGTTGTCTACTTGAATCTAACCATAGCTGCTAGCTGTAATATCAGGGTTAAAGAAAGTAGTGAGCCAAATGCTCAACAAGTGCTAAACAATACGATATAAAACATAAATCGAGATATATATTAAAGAATGACAATGTGAAGATATAAGTAATAATAACAAGAGATGAACTTTTGGGTGATGGCATCATTTTCTTGAATAAAAAACTTTTTCAAAATTATATCTTAATCAAAATCCATTTTATGACGCTACGGATTACAGCCGGTGATCAGCCGCGAAGTAATCCCGAACCTCGCTGGGTTCTAAAACATTAATGGGATCCCTAGGCAACTTTTAATCCTACAATATCAGTTTGGAAAGGACTTGCGTCTCAGTCCAGATCCACTATTTAAAGAAAACATTTATCCCCCTATGGGATTGAAAATCCAAATTTTAATCATTTCAAAAACTGATGCCGATTGATAATAAAATTTCTTAAACAGTAAACATCTTTATCAAGGGATTGTAGATTGACTTGAAACACTGGAATTATGTTCACTAAATCTTAGGGCCATGATCCACTAGACTTTACTCTATCAGGGTAATTGAAAGGTTTCCATTTACAAGAATTTTGACAAGGAGATTTAGTAGAGTTATTGGATAATATGAAAGAGTAATGCCAAACTAGGCTTAAAGCAATGGTTTTAGACAAAGTATAGGTATTAGAACATCAAGAAGATAAGCATTACTGGTTACAAGTATGATAGAGGTGTTAAGATATAAAGAAAGTGATCATTAGCTTAAGGTATATCGGGATGTCAAGCTTTAGGGTAAGGATAGGGTTATTAAACAATCGTGAATGACTTTAAAGAATATATGGCTTTTAGGTATCAAGATAAAGTTTCTATCGGGGTTCTTACAAGAGTTAAATCAAGCATCAGGGTGTAAAATCAAGATTTCTCAGTAATCAATATCATGTTAATCAAAAAGATCAATCAGGTATCATAACAATTCTCTATTTTTTCATGGCATCCCGATTACTTTGGTATACTAGCATGGTATGATTTTTGATCTACTTGCAATAAGTACTTGAGGGTTCATGGCATTTCTATATAATACGAAGATAGATTTGAGAATCACTTGGTCCAGGTATAACAAGGTAAATCAGGATACTCGCATCATATATATAAGAACTAGTTATCACACATTCGCAGTGTAAACTAAAAAGTAGGTTGAATCACTTGCCTTGAGAAAGCTGGACCGGACTGGACTGGAAAGTAGGAGCAACTGGAAGCTTTACTCGACCTTTATGGCAAGTTTACCCTCGTCTCGAGATCCTACACAATTAATAATAACCTCATTATAATATATTCTAACTAACACAACCTATTCACAACCCGAAATTAAACATGAATGGCACTTAGGCCTATATGCACGCAATTTATAATTACCTTATAAACATAATAGTACACATAGCCACATATACTCACATTCCATATTTTAAATACCAAACAATATCATACACACACCATATTACAACACTAGGATTGGATGATCTCGTTCCACAACTTAAGTCACTTGATCGCTAAACTAGACAAAGTCTCCAAATTTTGGCCTCCTAACTCGATGTGCCTTTACTAAACTATCCAAAACCTATTGACCCTCACTTGGGCCTTTCACTCTACTGGATTTATGCTATCTTGCAACTATTGTGGTCAACCTAGGCCTCACTCATAAATGCTCTAAAACAATGTGGTAAGTGAAGGTGCTTACTAAGGTAAATTTCAGAATGACATCTATGGTTTCTTGAGTGTATTAGACACTCTTACACTAAAAGTTTACCTCCAAAACTTCTACACTAGACTCTTCTGATCATAAGGCAACTCCCAAACTTGATGTGGCTCAAGGGCCTAGCTTGGACTCCCTAGGCCTAATCTTAAAGCCTATGGTTCCCTTGTTTTTCTGGGCAGAAAAGGTCCTGACTTGAACTAACTTGTGACACATTATTCTAACTCAAATCCTATGAAATATGGCTAGAAAAACTCCTCTGACACTCCCTCTAACTAAGGCCCAACAGGGCCTAATAGGGCCTACCTATGACATGGTCAAAACTTCCTATTTTTAAGTTGCAACAAAACTGTCCCCTGCTGGAAAGATTTTGTGATTCCACTAGTGCACCTAACCAAACATTTTACAAACCTCCAACAACCACCTAAAACCTATTATATACTCCTAGTGCTAGCTTCTTGTGGCTTGAGCCTCAAAGTGCACAACAAATGCTAATTCAAAACTTCCCCATAAACTAGTGCATCAAATCTGGAAAAATGCAAACACTAATTAATCCCTTTCCACCTTGACTCCCACTTATTGACCAAACATCCAACCTTTACCAAAGAAAACCTAGTGCATAAACATCCTAAAATAGTGCCTCAATAGGAGTGGAGATCATCCATGCCCTAGAACACCAACATGCAAATAAAAATATAACATGCAACTCATGGAAAACACTTAACAAGATTTCGGCTAAAACATAGAGTTTAAATTCTTGTAAATTCGACTTGTACCTATTACTCAACCTTAATAATAATGAAATATATCTTATCTTAACTATTATTAAGAAATATATCATGGAAACAATCTATTTCAAGCACAAATAATTCGAATTTATAGATTTTTAAACATGAAAACATGATTTCGAGAAGAGTAGCATAGACAACATGGTTGATCATCATATTAACATCTTAAAACTAGCATGCATGGATAAACATGATTATATAGTAAAATTTCAGTAGCATGCAAAGGTTTTTTGAAAGCATGGTTTCTCCATAAAACACTTAGTTAAAACATATATAAAATATATCTCATAGAGAGCTCTTGAATACCCAAGAATCAAGAGTTTCTCTTTGGAGATCACACAAAAGCTACACATGCAACCATGAAACTTCCTCTCCCAAATCACAAAACTCTTGGGAAGTATATAAAACAAATGTAGGTGGAAGAATTACACTAGGGAAGATGAGAAATGGGATGGAAAAATGGAAGGGAGTGGGGGAGGGGGTTCTCGGCCGAGAGCAAGGAGAGGGAGGGGGAGGAGAGAAAAAGAGAGGTGAGTTGGAGTGTGGAGTGAGTGAAAATGATTTCTCATATTTTGTTTTTGCTTTTATGCCTTTGATTGACTAAAAGAAATGAGTGGAAATGAGAATGTACAAGAATACCCTCTAGCTAAAGTTAGGCCATTTTGAATGCAAGGTTAATGTGGTAATTTGGTTAACAACAAGTGAGTTAGTGGGGTTGGAAAGGTCTCCTTTGCCCTTTAATAGAATGGAAGAGTGATTTGCATGCAAGGGTTTCCATGTAATTTTCTAATTATAACAAATAAATTTTTAAAGATTTATTTGTATAGAATAAAATACAAGTTCAAAAATTATAAAATTTATACCATTAAATAACTTGGATTTTTTAGAAATTTTATAAGATCACTTTTGAAATTTGTGAATGAAATAACTTTTAAAAGAAAATTTTTCCAAGGTTTAGAATATTCCTTATAAATCAAAAATAAGGGAAATAAATAAACTTTTTCTTTGAAAAATCATATTCTACATAAACAATTTATAATGCAGAAATTTTCATTCACACAACGTACAATCATTAAGTATATTTACATTCGGCTCTAGTATTATACAAAGTTCACAAATAATTTTACACAAAATGTCGGTTGTAATATCGATAATTATTATAAAATTATTTTGAAGCCAGATTTGGCTAACCGAACCCTGTTTATTGTTTTAAAATTGATCCAATGACCCGTTTTGACTCCGAAAAATGTTTTAAAAATCATATTAAATACCCGAAAGACTGTTTATGACCCGAGACTTCCTTATAAATAAAATTTCATTGATTGTTTGACGTGTTATGTGTTATATGTCACTTGTTTCTTTGATTGTCATATAATGTGATCAGTGTTTACTTGTTTTTAGCATTACTTTTAATCCGTTAATCGGATTTGGGTGAAACGAAGGGTAGATGAAACCTTATGACGTCCATGTGACGATTAGAATAATGTGAGATTAATATTGATAGATACTTATGATACCTAGCAGAGTAGACAAGGCGTAGAAAATGGAAGCGGGTGATCAGAAAATAGAATCGATGCACAGAAAATACAACAGGTGATCAGTGAATAGAAGCAAGGCATAGAAAAGTAGACGAGTGGTTGTTGAATAAAGTCATTAGACCAGCACAAGTGAAGTTGGAATCGATTGTGATAAGGCAAGTACTTCTAAACCTTTCTCGAAATATGGTGCAAATATTTCTAAACTCTCTCGTGACATATTGTTAAGTATTCAAAATAGCTTTGTTTTATATTGTAAGTACTTTTGAATCATTCAGCCTTGAACTTGAGCCACATCATTTGATATTTGAGCCATAAGCCTTATTTTTTGTGAACCATTTCTTGTTGAATTACCAGATACTAACCCACACAAATACGATACTACCCCACAAATATATATTCATCATATACCAAACACTGGAACAGAATTGTTTAAACATATTGAAACTTTTATACTCAACCATACCCTGTGACACCAAAGAACTAAACCTTGTAAAATCATTGTTCATCTAATACCCGTTTCTCCTACAGGCTGAATGGTATTACCTATGTATACTTTGATATTCCCTCATGATACTCATGCATTGTACATGCTTTTATACAAATGTTTTATTGTTGTTGATTATGATATTGTTTTATTGAGTTATATTGTTTATCATATTGAACTGCTTTAGAATTGGATAGTTTCCTTCAGATGGACCAGATTCGTGGTCAGACCAGATTCGTGGTCGAATATAACACCCCCAAATCCGGGGTCGGGGATCCGGGTTGTCACGAGTTCCAATTCCCTTAACAACTCTTAATCTTAATAAACAACCAAACACTGCGTACTGTGACCCCATAATATACAAACACATACCACAAGTTATAGTCTCAAAGGTGAATACCAAAAATAACACAAGTCATTTTATTCCACAATTATAAGTCATTATACCTCAAAAGGGTTTCTGAATAAATTTACATTTCCTTGCCATTATAACAATTCATATAGATACATAAGTCTGGTGCATCAAAAGTTGGAAGCCTAGCCTATTGCTAATTCCTACCTCAGTTACAGCGGCATCAACGCTTCCAGAAAACGGTGGAACATTTCCTAACCGCTTGCGAATTGGAAGCTTGGTCCTGTTCATCTTTTCTATCTGTTATTGTGTGATGAAAGAAGAAAGCAAGGGTGAGCAACCAGCCCACCAAAATAATATGTATAATGATTAACAACATATGAGCATTCTCATCATAGTACTCATGAAACTCTTGGTCAAGCAGATATGAACCAAGTTGATATCTTAACGCGACCAAGTCACAAAATATTCGGTATATATGTATATATATTTTTCAAAATCTTGGAAGTCCTCTTCCATGCATAATGTACACATAGTTCCAGTTTATAATTGTATAAAAATATCATCGCAAGGTGTTCTTATATATCTAACTACGTCTCAACGATTTTCTGAAAATCTTTGTTATACATAAGATAATCATTTACTAGATATAAGTTAAAAGATGAAGTTACAAGATACTCTAATATACTTATATCTTTTCCGAATACTACTTGAACTACCACCGTTCAAGTTATAATTAGTTTCAAAAGTTCATCACACAGATGAGACTACAAGATAAGACTTGAATAGATTCAATCTTTGAAATATTATTGAATGAAATGAAGTTACGAGATACTTAATTAAGTCCCGATATATATCCATATATATATATATATCTCATACATTTCCTGAAAACCTCTGTCACAAAAGTATGAACAGAGTTATAATATCCAATAAATTTGGAAAGAAAAGAATTTTGGCATAAAACCCGATATCTTGTGCTGGATGGATGAATCCCCCACCGGTCATCACCCTGGCCGCATTAGG